>NW_017306796.1:610989-620742 GCF_000935625.1 Nanorana parkeri | reverse complement strand
CCCCTTTTCCCCCCCCCCCCTTCTATCCATCATTCATGAGCAGTCATAGGCAGCCATTGTGCTCTGAGACGATATTCATGAAGATGTGTTCACTTGAAGACTGAGAGATCACTTCCTAATAAACTGACAGTTATGGGTATAAGGAACAGATAAGAAGTCATTTTATTTGTAACGTGGTTTACAGATCAGTATTTATGTATGTCTGTGTATGAAGACGTGAAAGAGAAGAGCACATGCATCCATCTGTTTTTAACTGTCTTGGTCCTGAGAAGTAAGATGGCCACCCTCTTGGTAAAGGACATTTTGTCATGAAAGCAGCTTTCGGCTATTGATCAGTGTAGGTTACCCCTGAAAAGTAAATTGCCCATAGAGTTGTTCATTATAAAAATCACTGACAGGACTATTGACAAAAGGGTGAAGAGTTTGGAGAAGGCCGGAGAAGTGAACAATCTAGGTTCAGCTATGTTGTCCTAGATTATTCACTTCTCCTTCACCCTTTTGTGAATAACCCTGTGAGTGTTTGGAAGAGAGAGGGTGTCACGCCAGAACTTGAGAGTCCAATGGGTTTATTTTTCTATATATATTGGAAAAGACCAGTCACGCATTCTAGGAGCCCTCCTTCATTAAAGCTACAGGAATGCCCCTAGTACCCCGAAACACATGGGCTTTATTTTTTTCTTATTTATATAGAGGCATGAATGCATTTTGGGCTCTTAACTTTTGTTGTGGCACATTTTCTTTTCTAAGAAGTCCTTAGTCTTCAGCCGAGGTTCCTCTTAGAGGATATAGAAGTAATTACTATTTGGAAGGGTGGTTGTGTGATGGCCCTTTACGGTAAGCCTCAAAGGTGTGGCAAATGCAAGTTTCATGTGCAATACAATTCCCTCTGACTGTGTCCCACACTACACACTGCTTTGCACACACCTCCCTTCACCTATATGGCTACCCCTTATATACACCCTACCGATCTGTGCTGTGTTTTAAAAGGGTTTTCTTCCTATTGTCAAATAAAACAATTTCTTATGTCTCATTGTGTCTCTGTATGTATGTCCGTTTATGTTATGATTGATCATTGGGTATATGGCTGGACAGTATTACACATGTTCATTATGTACATTGGTGGCAATTGGGCTTCATGTAGTTTATATCCAATTTAAAGATTGGTAACCCCATGGGTGTCAGTAAGTTGGGGTTTTCAGATCAAACTGACCTCGTAGTGGATATACAGTTGGCACGACTTTAGGTACCACTGTAGCCAATTTTTGTTTTATTGGGTTTGAATATTGTGGATGGTGCAGGGGAAGATCTCCCACATTTTGACTGGATCTCCACTTCAAAGCAATCTTGGTCTACATAGGGTAATGTAGCAGGTTTGCTGCACTGCAGGGACCAAAAGTGCATTTCCCTTTCTTGCACTCCCCTGCCTGTGATTTCTGTGTCAAGGAATCGCAACCACAGCGACTTGCTAACCAGAACGAGATCCTTGATTGGTGGAGGAGGAATGAGGAGAGGGCTTTTGAAACAATTGTCACAGCCTTTAATACCATGAGGCACCATTTGAGGGAGACTCACCCAGATGTAGCTGGCTGGACACAGAGGCAGATTAAAAAAAAAAAAAGTCTTGAATAGAGTCTGGTGCATTCTATGGACTGTGAGCTGGAAGCCTTGTCTGATCACTTTTCTCACTGCTCACACACAATTTAGTCATCTGGCTGGTTTAGTAGGCAAACCAAACATGCACACACAGATCCCTGCCTGGCACATACAGTACCTTCCACACATTGACACTAATCTGCATGCAATCAGCAGTCACAATGCAATTTCATACAGATTAAAGGAGACCTATGAGGCGAGTGAAAATCACTCAGCCTCATAATCTGAGCCGACCTGTGACAATGAAACTGTCACAGGTCGGCTCAATAGATCGGGAAGTGAGCGAACACATACCGGCGCTCGCTCACTTCTCGATCTATCCCTGCAGAGAGATGTGACTGTCACTCACGGCTCCCTGCAGGGATTTCCCTGTCTGATCCTTCAGCGCGGACAGGGGAGGGGGCGGGTACAGCTGGCTCTGCCTCTAGATAGGCAGAGCCAGCTGTCAATCCCGCAGCTGGGTGGATCTCAACAGCAATGTCGGGATCTGTCCCGGCTGCGGCGTCTCAGTATACCGCGAGCTGTAGCTCACTATATACTGAGCTTTGGGTTATGGGAGAACGCTAGTGTGTGTTCTCCAGTGACCCTTAGGAGAACTATGGAGAAAAGCCCTAACCCCATAGTTCTCCTTTAACATGCAACAGCCACCGAGCATACAGGCACTAGAAGTATATCTAGGAGCTATGAATTATTCACTTAGTACACAGAAGGACACTTATAAATGTTGTATATTTAATATCCCTAGGCGACCAGTGCTTAGAAATATGTACAAGAGTAAAAAGAAATTGACTATGAGCTATGGAAATGAGATGAACTGGTTGGGCAGTATTGTTTAATCCTGTGGGTGGAAGAATGCCGGAAGTTCCGCAATCTCCTGTCTCTGGACTAATACAATGTTCATTTGACATGTTATTCAATCTATAGAGGTAATGACGTGGGAAAGACTCTAACCTTTGGCCAGTCACCTCTGACGCTGTTGCTTCACCTGGTGTCAGAGAGTTCTTGCCTCTTGAAGTGCCATAGGTTATATGGTTAAGCTGGTTGTGATCTTCAAAGTGTGAGAATATTTCAGAGGCAGTGGGAGGAGTCTCCTGCTATCCTTTACGATAGAGCTAACTTGATCTGCAGGTAGCTCACGAGCTTATGGTTAGGCAGCTCAAAGGCGCAAAATGTCTAATAGGAGATACTGAGAGCAACTCAGGGACAGGAAAGAGAAGGGCTCATAGGATTTCTGATATCTCCAAATGCTCCTGATCAGAGTCCAAACACAACATGACTACTGTTAACAGGGCTCATAAAACTGTTTAGTCAGTCCCGAGGTTGTTCTATAAGGCCGGGATATAGCATTTTGCATCAGCATGTAGCTCATAGTGCATATCAGAAGGAAAACATTTTAATCTCCCCAAGACTAATATTTTGGTGAGAGAACCTATTCGGTCTGATCTAAGAAATATGGGGGGTATAAGCATTCAGTTCAGTGCCCCCAGTATGGAATGACCGCCCACCACTACAACCATGCTCATTTTATAGTCCCCAGGTCTGGAGGAATCTTTGTAAGGCTTGTTAATTACTTTAATCTACAACCACAAGCCAACAAGGAATGAGGAATGAACACCTAGCTTACTAGCAGGACGCTAGTAAGCTAGGTGTTCATTCCTCAAATGTTAAACTGAACATCTGTCTGCTATCAAGAATTCCTGATTTCTAAATAATGAGCCCTGAGGAAGAGAGCCCCCTCCGATCCCTGAGGGAAATGTTCTAGTTTAAGGGATCATTGACAAACGAAAGGGCAATTGTAGGCTTGTGCTGCTACACCACTTCTACTTCTTCACTCACCCAGACACCCGGCCTTGTGACGCCTCTGGATGCGATTACATGCGGTTAGGAATCAACCACTCTTCATGGACACACGATCGATGCGTCCAGGGAGAGTGATTGATTGCGAACCGCATGGTATTGTACTACAGATGATTACATGCGGTATGCTGACATTTAAATGCAGCGGCTGTCACTCGATCATTAAAGGAGAACTATGAGGTGAGTGCTTTTCACTCACCTCATAGTTCTAGCCGACCTGTGACAATGAGACTGTCACAGGTGGGCTCAGTAGATTGGGAGGTGAGCGAACACATACCGGGTTCGCTCACCTCTCGATCCTGTCACGGCTGGATTCCCCGCTCCGATCTGCCAGCGCTGACTGGCAGAACGGACGGGGGAGGGGGCGGGTACAGCTGGCTGTGCCTCTAGATAGGCAGAGCCAGCTGTCACTCACGCAGCGGGGCGGATCCCGACGTCCAGGCCGGGATCCGCTCCGGCTGCGGCGTCTCAGTATACCGCGAGCTGTAGCTCGCGGTATACTGAGCTTAGGGTAACAGGAGGATGCTAGTTTGTGTCCTCTCGTTACCCTAAGGAGAACTATGGGGAAAAACACTGACCCCATAGTTCTCCTTTAACTTGTAAACAGCACATTAGGAATTCCTGCTGCAGGAAAATGCACGTTCCTGACTCGGTAATCCCTAATCGCACCAAAAGATATAGGTGTCAATGGAACCTTAAGTCTACATGCGATGCTGAACCTCCATGATTAAAAATCCAATGCAATGAGTAGATGATGATGGACATCCTCCAGCCTGGAAATAAGGTGGCTTCTATCTGACGTGCTGCAGCTTCTAATGCACACTGTGAGAAGCATACATTTCATTAAAGGAGAGGAGCCCGTACAAATGTACAAGACTGAAGGTAAGCCTGGAGTTCAGCTTTAAATATGAATAGCCATTATCATTCCCCACCTGGTCCAACACTACTGTTGTGAGTCATCACCACTTAAAGTAGAACTCCATGTAATCTTAAACTGAACCCTTGAACTGGAAGGACAGAAATACAAATCCTTTGGCAGATATAACTGCTCCTGTATACTGTATGTATTTCATCTGTGTATTTAGCTCTATGTCTGAAGTTCAGCTTTCAAGAAGAACTTCAGGATTTTTTTCAAATTCGCAGTGGAGCAACCACAACACTGCAAGAGATAAGTGCTTATTTTGGTCTAGGGGCGGAAGTAAAGAAAATATGCTCACCTGATCAGATTTATGGGTTCAGGTGCATTTCAGACAAAATAGGACAAGCAGTATTTGTCTGGTCTGGTCTAGAAGGGACTGCGCTGGTGTGAACAGAGGCCAGAAATAGCATAGGGATACATTAGGATGCATTTTGGATCCGGAAATAGTCTCGTCTGGAGATGATCCGGACATGGTGTGAATGGACCCCCAAGGCTCATAGTTTTTCTGTTGGTGTCAGCAACTTTATTTTACCACCTGGTCTGGGCTTGTTAAGAACTTAGGAGCTGGAAGTCTATGATTGCTCCCACCTGAGTGTGGGCTCCTCCAGCCCTGGTTTTTGTTACTCACATTTGGGTCATGTCCGGGTGTAAGGAGAAGAGCTGTATCTCTTGATGCTTGCCAGTGCCTACTAAGCTGTGGTTTGCTTTTTATATCCTGGAGCCTCCAGAATTCCTCCACTGGAGAGCCATATTACAGATTAGTATCCAGTGACTAGGTTATACCTACATGTGATGATTCTAATTGCCTGCTGATAGCATAGGGCTCACCTGCATACACCTTATTTGTTGGGTTTCCTTTATATGAATACACCACTAACAGTATTTACTGCAGTGTGCTCTTTCTCTATTATTTAAATTCATAGCATTGAAGTCTGTTCACTTATACATGTATTACATTGTCTTCATTCATGTTGTATGGTATGCTGATGAGCAAGGCACATGTGGCAGCAGGACCTTCATCTGCTGAGGTTCAACTAGGTTACGTCTTTGCTCAGACCCCATAGGAACTTCACCATCTGCGAGTCTGTATCTGGGATATTTCTAATTGCTTGGTGGTTTAGGCCTCAGTTACACAAGTTCATTTTTTTTCTTACTAGGGATGCGCCAATACTGCTATCAATACCAATACTGGGCATTTTCACAAGTCCTTGTAAAAATGCCTGGATACTAAACACCGATACCGGTTCTTTACATTTTTAAACTTAAGCTGGTGTTGTAAACAGGCATCGCAGTTCACAGGAAGGCTCGGCAGCATTGTCAGAGAGTTAGCGAAACCCAGGCAGAGCCCTAATGTGTTCTCTTCCTAGACTGTATCACCCTGAGACCAGACCCAACATTTTTGACTAAAGTAGCTTCTAACTTCCTCTGAACTCAGGATGTCGCCATCCCTTCCATTTGTCCTAATCCATCCATTGATGAGAAGCATGCTTTTCACCATCTGGATGTTAGAAAGTGGCTGTTACGTTGCCTGAAAATCACTTGGCCTTGGAGGTCCTAGGAAATGCTGTATAGCACCCTAAATTACTATAACCAGATGGATTAAACAAGCTACATCTTTGTCCCTTCAATCTCTTCACTTTAATCCTACAGAGGGTGTTATGGCACATTCCACTGGAGCTTTAGTCTCCTCTTGGGCTGGGCTAAGAAAGCTGGGACCTCCGCAGACCAGATCTGTAAGGCACCTCCTCTCCTGCCAGGCCCAAGCGTTCAGCAGGAAGGTGCTCTTGGCAGTTGTCATTCTCTATAAGGTATTGCTAGCCTAATCGTCTTCTGTGCTGTCCTGGAAAATGAATTGGGAAAACAGAGTTAGGTACCTGGAAAAGTATTTTCCATGAATCCTCCAGAACAACAGGGATTCCCACTAATATATATATATATATATATATATATATATATATATATATATATATATATATATATATATATATATATATATATATATATATATATATATATATATATATATATATATATATATATATATATATATATATATATATATATATATATATATATATATATATATATATATATATATATATATATATATATATATATATATATATATATATATATATATATATATATATATATATATATATATATATATATATATATATATATATATATATATATATATATATATATATATATATATATATATATATATATATATATATATATATATATATATATATATATATATATATATATATATATATATATATATATATATATATATATATATATATATATATATATATATATATATATATATATATATATATATATATATATATATATATATATATATATATATATATATATATATATATATATATATATATATGTGTGTGTATATATATATATATATGTGTGTGTGTGGTGGTTTGGAGGGACGGCCCCTTTTATTTTCTTTGTGGGTGATGTGTTTCCTGTTTGTAGGTGGGTGGATCCCCTCTCTCCTGTGCTGTCTTGGAAGATTTGTGGAAAAGACGTTACCAGGTATCTAACTCTTTTTTAAAACCGCTGAGAACTAGTTGAAAAAGGTAAAAGTTTATCAGACATGCCGCAGCGCTTTTATTTTGATCGCACTGTGTGAAAGCAGCATCTGTTCCTGGAGAGTAAACTATGGTTATTATTTCAGCTAATTATAGCTAAACCTGACCGAATCGGAGCAGCCAACAGTACAGGAAAATCTATCCTATTCGAAATGTTTGCATGTTTGTTGCTCTAGGACAGAAGGCAAACTTTGATGACGCTGCTTAGGCCTGTTGTTCAAAGGAAATGGTTTTAATTGAGCAGGTAAGTTTTATCACCATAAAATAACATTTGCATTACAAGTACCTGACTTTTTCTTTATATTAGCCTCTCCTAAACCCCTGCAAACCAAGGTTTAGACCGAAAGCCAGAATGCTGTCAGTATAAGTATTGCACAGTGCTGTCAGTCTAACACAGTTTGTTTACAAGAGAGGACAGAAGTATGGGGGCAGAGGGCGACCTAGCTGAAATGTTTGAAGAAATGTTAGGTCACCCACCAGACTATGCAGGGGGGTGAATCACAAGAGACGTCACGTGACAGATTACAGATGTTGGCAGGTAAAAGTTCACCTTTTTATGTATTTTAACAGCGCATTTAGCAGTCTGTAAAAATGGAGGAATTATCATTGTCTCAAAATCCCCATCTCCTCTAATTGAAGAATAAATGTCAGTCAAAGTACCGCAGCGCTGAATACTGAAAAATGGCCTGGATGGGAAGGGGGTATAAACACCCCGGTCAGCAAGTGGTTAAAAGAGAAGTCAAACCTTTTTTTGGCTTTACTTCTCTTTTGGGTCACAGGAGTAAATTTACTAATGTCCTCCTGGGAGCCAAAGTCAACATCTAATGGGGGTATTGTCCACTACATGCTGACAGAGCAGAGCCAGGCCACAGGTGGGAAGGAACCCAATAGTATTGTCACAAACTACTCGCCTGCCTGATTGACAGTTGGCTCTGCCTCCCTAGAGTCAGAGCCAGCTTTCCCTGCCCCCTCCAATGAGCACTGGAGGAATAGAGAGAGGGGAGGGGTGAATCCATGCAGGAAGCGGTGTCTGACAGTCACAACTCTCTGCAGGGAGAAGCCATGAGCTGGGCGATCAGCGGTCACATGATCACTCAGCTCTTAGGTATATAGAGCTAGTGTGTGACGGCTACAGTATCCCACATCAGCTTTAAGTATTAGGAACAGTACATTTTATTCTCCAAATACTTCTCCTTTAACCTCCATGGCGGTATTCCCGAGGGTGGCTCGGGGTTAATTTTTCAGTACCATAAGCGGTAACCCCGAGCCACACTCGGGATTACAGCGTAGCGCCTCTTACCTTGTCCACGATCCCCGCTGTGTCCTCTGGCCAATGCCGTCTTCCGGGTTCTGTCCCATGCGAGCGTCCGCGTCACAGGAGGTGCGGAACCGCCATGAATTTTAAAAGTAAGAAAACAAAAAAAATAGAACAAAGAAGGAAAAAAAAAAAAAAATAATCAGACTGCCAGGGAGGTTAAACAAATCATTTTTGTGAATCTGTTGCATTAGTTTCTTACCTGGAGAACCTGCCAGTAACAGCACTTCCTGTTGCAAGCCAACACTAATGAACTCCATCCCCTGCTGAGCATGCTCTTCCAGTTGGCTGCACGCCTGCAAACCTGGTAGGAAGCACAATGGCCAGCTGTAGGGGCTCCCACAGGCTGACAACGCTGCTACTAATTGATAGACAGCGGCTCAGCATTGTCAGCCCGCAACAGAAAGTTCTGTTACTGGCAGGATCTCCAGGTAAGAAACTGTGCAACAAATTCTCCATGAAGTTGTTCTTTAACCGTTTCACTGCCGCCAGCAGTGGGGTCCTGTAAGCAGACTCCCGTTTACATTTGAAAACATTTTTGTTTACAAACCTTTTCTAATAAATGGGGTCGAGTCCACAGTTGTTTTAACTGTAGTGACGGCACAAATCAAAGGATTTCTCTTCAATGAAATTCAGTGATTGAGCTTTCATTCATCCCAAAACCGAATGTTACATTCAAACGAGATTTCCAATGATATTCTACAGGTCTGTGATGGCATTACCGAATGTTCATATGAAAATCTGCCAGTGTACGGCCAGCTTTCCTACTGGCTGCCATCAGTTTCACTTTAAGAAGAAAGCGCACACTCATCTGTATTCTATGCAATCTGTAGAAGTTGCTGAAGCAGCAATCACCTTGGAGCTCTGTGCTCCCTATAATCTCACAGTAAGAGGCATTTTAATTCTTACTCTACACAGGCCACAGAAATGTGTCGGCATGCCCGAATGACTTTCATTGCACAGTTTAGGCATGCGTAGGGTTAACGATGGGAGTAGCGGTACTTTTCTCATAAGTAGTGGTTTTAGCTTTTTAGAAAATGAGGATTAAAAGAGAAATCCATATTCCATAAGATTTCATAATAGCTAGGAAATAAAACTAGGAGTGTGCCTTTTGTTTTTAGACATAGGAGGATTCTGGTCACCAACTAGCCATTGCACTCAATGTAGTTCTGTCCAGCAGTGTCCCCTCGCTTTATTTGTAGCATGTGGCACAGGTACACCTCCAGCTCCGATTTCTAAGTCAGCCTTTCTCAACCAGGGTGCCGTGCTAACCTGGTGTGCCTTCTGGCTTCCTCAGGGGTGTCTCAAAATGTTCCTAGGGGGACTGTGATCTGAAGGGGGACTCTGATGTGAAAGGGGGCTACTAATTTAAAGGGGGGTTCCTAATG
>NW_017306796.1:555035-610915 GCF_000935625.1 Nanorana parkeri | reverse complement strand
AGAGGGTGTGTGACGAGTGGAGAGGGTGTCGCTGTGGTGAAAGGGGGGCTACTAATGTAAAGGGGGACTCTGACGTGAAGGGTGTTTCCTGATGTGAAAAGGGGGCTTCTAATGTGAAGGGGGACTCTGATGTGAAAGGGGTTTCCTGGTGTGAAAGGGGGGCTACTAATGTAAAGGGGGACTCTGACGTGAAGGGTGTTTCCTGATGTGAAAAGGGGGGCTACTAATGTAAAGGGGGACTCTGACGTGAAGGGTGTTTCCTGATGTGAAAAGGGGGGCTACTAATGTAAAGGGGGACTCTGATGTGAAGGGGGTTTCCTGATGTGAAAGGGGGGCTACTAATGTAAAGGGGGACTCTGATGTGAAAGGGGGTTTCCTGGTGTGAAAGGGGGACTCTGATGTGATAGGGGGTTTCCTGATGCAAAGGATGACTCTGGTATGAAAGCGGGCCTCCTGATGCAAAGGGTGACTCTGATGTGAAGGAGGGGGGGATCTTGTTTTGAAGGGGGCACTTCGATGTAAAGCGGTAAAACCACTACTAACACTAGAGTGTTTTTGTGGGCAGTTCCCCTTAAAATCTGACACATTAGACTGGGGTGCCTCTAGATTTTGCATACTTTTAAAGGGTGCCATGACTGAAAAAATGAACGCTGCAGGGTGCGTTGCAGTAGGGCAGGCCACTTATTTGAATAGATTGCCTACAGCAACTAAATCACACAAAACAGTGCATGAGCCTTTTTTTGTAGGCAATAGGTTACGCTGCAATGCAAATGCAATGGCTAGGTGTGTTGCGTGTGCCATTGGGAAATAATGGCAGCGGACCTAACAGCATAACATGCCATGCGGGATTGTGTGCAAGAATGCAGGCACTCACACGTTCGTCTGCTCCAGTTTTGATAAATTCCCCCCATTGAGAACTGGAGCAGACAGAATCTGGAACTGTTGCCCATAGTAACCAATCAGCTTCTTTCTCCAGTTTGTTCGGTTAAGCTTTAAAAAAGAAAGAGAGAAGCTGATTGGTTGCCATAGACATTTTAATATACTTGAGAAATCACAATGTAAAACTGCTAATTCCAGTGGCAATATTTGTAAGGGATCTCAAGGATTGGCTCCCAGGCTCCTCCGAGCGTCTCCCGAATCCTAACATTCTTTGCTCAGCTGAAGCACACTTGAAAAGTTTTCCGCACTCTGCGGGTCTCCATGGTAACGTGTGTCAAATGACTGGCACAAAGCACAGAGGGGGGCCCTGGTGTGCCAAGTTCTGAATGGGAGCCAGATTTATGGGTCACTTGTGTTCAGTTCCTGTGTGAAAATTCACATTCCTTCATTGCTGGACTCACCATTGTAAAAACTGCTGACAGTGAGAAATCCCTGGACTTGGAACAAGGTGAACACTCGATCCCTTGGCTGATTTTTCTCTAGACATGAGCGTGTTCAGTGAATTTATTGCCGGTGCTATATAACTGGGTTCAAAGTGCTATCCTCATAATTGTACAGAAAGAGCCTTTGTTGTAGCCAAGTGTCAGCTGAGCTGGTACAAGAAGAGAGCTGATGCCTGGGGTGGGGGTGATGGAAGGGCTACTTGTGATCATCTGATGGAGGAATGGACACATGCTGTGCTGAATCTGGGAGGACAGGCTGAGTCAAGGTGAAGGAACTGGAGCCCCACTGGAGGGGCTGGAGGAGGGCAGCAGACAGTCACCCTGGAGCATAGCAAAGGGGGAGTGTGATCAGCACATGTTAGCAGACAAGGTAAGAGGACAGAAGTGAGAGTGGAGGAGAACTGGGGACAGATTAACAATGAGCGTGTAGTGGAGTTGGAGAGAGAACAGGAAACTTTCCAGCTAGAGACATTGGAGGTGGAGATGGATGAGAACAGGAACCCTGGGAACAGCTGTGTGTATTCAGCCACCTCCTCCTCCTTCAAGTAGGGAACCTGTAATGCTGCATTGCTTCAGGTCAGGGCTGGACAAATCCCAGGAGTTGGTGGCCAATGCTCCTTAATGACAGCCGGCTCCTAACTTTCTAGGTTTTTCTTTAGTTATCGTCAATGGAACTGGCTCCTAAAACAGACCCGGCTGGCTCCTGGATTGGACAGGCTGGCTCCTGGATTGGACAGGCTGGCTCCTGGATAGGACAGGCTGGCTCCTGAACTCCAGATTCATTTGTCCACCCCTGATCTAGAATACGGACACATCTAACTTGTGCACCTTCTCTGTTCCGTGTTCTAATATGTGAACAATCAGCATTGACAAGGCTAACATGCATGTGTAAGTCAAAGCTCTGCATAGCGTGGGAAAGGCTTAGGCTATGTTCACTCCATGTCTGGAGCCGATCTGCAAACACAGTGCTGTGCGTTTTTGCGTGATTGTGCTGCGTTCCAGTGCTGTTACTTAAAATGGGATTTCAGGTGCGTTCCAGTGCATTTGTATGCATTTTTGATTCGTTTTCAGGCGTTTCAGTGCATTCCAGACCAGAGAAAATGAGACAAGCAGTATTTATTTTTTTTGTCTGGACCAGAATGGACTGCGCTGGTGTGAACAGAGCCCAGAAATACCTTAGGGATACATTGTGATGTTATTTGGTTCCGGGAACAAGCTGTTCTGGTCTAGACATGGTCCGCACATGGTGTGAACAAGCCCGAAGACCTGTTTTTGCTGTCTGTGGCCTGTTGGGGAGATTTCCCTTCACTTCCTGTCCTGGCAGAGCTGCAGGAAGTGAGGAAATCTGTAGAAATGTCCCTCTAGGACTAGAAGAGATGTCCACAGTGGAAGATTAAAGCTGGCCATACACTGCAATATTTTCTTCGTTCAACATGTGGGCTGCTTATGGACGTTGATTGAGGAATCTCCCACTATCTTTAGTGGCTGCCGTCAGAATACCCAAACAGACCCAGCAGCTCATTGGCTGCCCGTTCTGCTTGTTCAAAGATTTTCTGACCAGCTCCTTCGATCAGCTGATTGAGGGATGCCGGCCAAAAGGATGCCGACAGTGGCTGGTTCTGGATTCATATAGTGTATGACCAGCTTTAGTCTCACATCCTGTTCCAGTGACAACGGCAGAAGTTTGGATTTCACATCACTTTTGTTTTCTTTGGGTGACAATATACAGCAGGACAAATGGTGGGGTGGATCTTCCCAGTGGGGATAAAGACCGCAAATAAAGACCTAACAGAGGTTCTAATCCAGGGGTAGGCAACTTTAACACTCCAGCTGTTGTGGAACTACAAGTCCCATGAGGCTTTGCAAGACCCTGACAGCCACAGACATGATTCACAGTGGCAGAGGGATGGTGGAATTTGTAGTTTCATCACAGCGGGCCAAGGTTGCATGCCCCTGCTCTACTCCTTCCCCCTTATTTTTAAAATGTAACAAAGCTTTAGTATCTCAGGGTCACTTTATTAAATAACAACTTGACAGTCATGAGAATGAGTACAAATGATTATGAATTGTGATTTCTTTTTAGTGCAATGTGTTTCACCACAGCGCCCCCTGCTGGACGACTGCTGAGATACGATGAGGTAGTCACGCAGAGGGGGAGATTTACTAAAGGAGTGCAGGCTATTCACCTAACAAAGTCATTGCTCACTTTGCTTAGTAAATGTTGGCGAATAAGCTTTGAAGCTCACTCCAAATTTTTAATCACGTGCAGCAACAATCTTTTTATTCCCAGCCCAGCCCCGGCGCAATTGGTCATTTATGCTCCAGTCACACCTAGGCGAGTGCAGGCAATTTAGAGTCTTTTTTTACGTTCGTGTCTCTTTCAAGCGTCCCCCTGTGCACAGCTGAGTGTTGTGTCTCGTCGCTAGTCGCGTGAAGTCCCAAAGCTTGATAATGCAATCAAAGCTTGCTTAAAAAAAAAACCCTTTTATGTAGTGAGCGCTGCCTTCCGTCTGCCCATCACTTCCATCAACTTCCTGGTGACACAAGGAAGAGCATATTTACAGGGCTGAGTGATATTGTGTCACTGCATTGAGGAAGTCCATCCTATGGGCATCTACAATAGGTAAGTTTACAAACTTCTAGATCCAATATGATTATTAGGAGCAGGATAGATGTTATGGAAAGTCAATATAGAAATACAGATTGATTTTTAGTTCTGCCCATAGATACCGTTTAAAAAAATCAATCTGTTTTAAAGTTTTATGTCTTTATAACGTGTTATCTTCTTGTTTCATCTTTCTGTTGCTCTTCCTCACAGCTGTCATAATGGTGTCTCATATTCTACTCTTCGTAGTCGCTTCATCTGTTTTTCTCACCCAGATTGTACTAAGCAGACTGTCAGATTCACTGCTCACGCTTGCAGACTCGGCCCGTACGCTGTCTATTATAATTGCTCTCTGTCCAGCCATCATCCTTCCCCGCTCGTCCTCCTGGTCCTCCTATCCTAAAGCACGTCTTCCCGCTCTGTTCTCCCTCCTGTCCCCTCTCCTGCTCTCCTCCCTGTGTCTGGCTCTCACTTTAGGCTCCCTGGGACATCTGGTACATCCTCACCACTCTCATCAGCCAGCCCTCATCTTTGTGGCCGGGGTGCTGGGTCTGCTCTTCAATGGCGCCTATCTGGCGGTAACTGGAGCTCTACAAGGTAAGGCTTTGGAGGCTGGAACCATGGGACCTAATGAATAACACGGATTAGACGAGAGAGGAGCAAAACATAGGAGACGTTCATCTTAGCGGGCCAACAGAAACTACAAACATTTGTTGGCTTGTAAGACATTTTTATGTGTGCCCCTCTTACCTTTTTCGCAGGGGGCCAGCGGTCACTTCTTGGTTCTTGCAGCCAGCCCCGATGACCCACTGTAGCGCATGCACACATACTGTACTTTGCCCCAAAGCCTCCTCGGATGCTTGGTGTAAGTATTCCAGGAGGCTGTAAGCAAAGAGGGGAAGGGAACATCGTTCTCACCTAGGCAAGACAAGAAACCCGGACATGACGGGAAGCAGGAGAACAAGCCACGTTACCATGCACTGTGGTGCAATTAAACGCAAATGCAATATCTAAGGGTGCTGGGGTGCCATTAAGAAATCATGGCACTTCAGCACATCTAACATTGTCACACATGTTCTCATACCTGATGTGAACGGGGGCTTAGCTGCAAAAACGTTTGCTGGAATTCAGATTCATTGTTCCCTCAGCGACTGCAAGCTATCCAGGGTCTAAAGGAGCAAAGCAGCCCCACTCCATTAGAATATTACAACGCATGTCACAGTTGGGATGAGGTCTTGGTGTTGGGATCCAGTTGGTTGGTTTGGTGTTTATATACCAAAAGTGCAAATTTTGCCTTGTGCCCACATTTCCTGGTTCCAGTATTGCTGTGAATCCTTCAGGTGCTCTTCAGCAAATATCCTACAGGCAGTAGAGTTCTTCCAATGGTAGGTTCATTTACTGCGGATCCCTAGCTTTCATTTTAGGAATCTTTGTCAGTGGTCTGAGGATTGTACACTGTGCCATAGAACTTGCCTTTTATAAGATCCCCATACCTAGGGAGAGCAGCAACAGTCATTTAAACCATCTGCCCGACTTATCAGCTTCAACAGTTCTGCTTCTGCAGTTCTCCTACAAGGCCACATTGCATGTCACTGGTTGTCCTCAGAAGAGCAGGCACCATCATTTCTCAAGATGTCATTATCTTTGAGGTTTAAAAATACTTTTGCCATCAATGACCCTGACGGTTTAATTCAATTAAGTAAGTTTGTGTTGTTGGTGAAATAGCACCGTCTATTACTAAAGCTTGAAATCGGGTCATTTAGGCAGCCATTCATGTAGAATTACAAAGAGCTCATCAAGGGTCACACAGCTGTCTATATCACATATATGACTCAAACTTTTAAACTCTATATTAGAAAATCTTTGCTTGACCTCACACTTATAGAACGTGCGTATTGCAGCAGGAAATCAGAGGGCCATAGCAGAGGAAGCTTACCAAATGTGGATATCATGCCACTGGTTACAGACCATTCCTGTAATGAAAGTGTTTTAGGTTTAGGGCCCATTCACACCGGTTCTGTTGTGTTGCGATCCAGTACATGCGATATGTTTTCAATGGATACTAATGGAAGGGCACCAAAAAATTAATGGGTGTGAAAGGGGCTAGTTCACGCCACTCCGTTACGTAATGAAACGCAACGGATCCAGCGTGAAGTAACGCGTTGAAAAACAGGACCCTCCATTGACTTGCGATTTCCTTCCTATTTTGGTGTAAATGGGCCCTTAATGTCCCTTTTACGTAGATGTAGGCTCTTTTAATATTTAACAAGGCTCTTGTGCAGTCAAAACCCGCATTGGTAACCATCATTGATACGCCAGCCCGGGCATTGTGAAGGTCCCTTTAAATAGTTATCTGTGCAACAATTTCAAAACCATCTACATGGTATGAACTACTGGTGCAACTTGGCATTTCAAACGGTTATATAGTCTTGCAGGGGACACAAGACCTTCAAGACAAGAAAACAAACTGCTGTCATAGGGGGAGTTGGGTGTACCGGAACAAATAGCAAAACTTTCAGGTCTTCCAGATGTTTTTGGAAGACAAAGCCAACTAGATTGCAGCCTAACAGAATCATTGCAGTGTGGGACAGGATTGTGTTTAGCCAAATTCTATTGCCAAAAATAACTTACAGACAAGCTGGTTAGAACTGAACTAGTAGCTGGCAAGTCACAATTTACTTCCTATTCTTTGATACATATTAGTGGGTGCACTTGCTTTTGGTGCTGTTATTTGGCTGGCTTTCAAACATTCTATACCCATCTGATATCCTCTATTAACCATCTTGTAAACTTCCTTGCATTGTACTCATATGTGTTAAAAATGTTTATTGCTCTCTACATTTTAACCAAACCAGGTCTGTGTCTATCAACACTGCATCCGCAACAACCAAGATGGCGTCTGGTGCTGTGCCTGTTGTGTTCCCTGGCTCCTTCTTCTCTCCTCTTGGCCAGCAGTTTGCTTCTTCACCTGTTCACTCACCCCACAGTGCACTACTTGGATCCAGCTCTCTCCTTGGCTTCCATCGCTATCATGGTGGCTTCAGTTTACTCAGACATAGTTCAAAGTGGTTGTGTCCTCCTCCAAGCCGTTCCTACCTCTGCTAATATACAAAGCCTCAAGGTGGATTTAGATGCCCTCTGTGGCCATAATGGGCATCATGAACTTCATATGTGGACCCTTTCTGGTGACCATGGGGTGGCTTCTCTCCACGTTCATTGTTCTGGACTGGAGGCTTACATGAATATTTTAAGTCAAGCCAGAGTTCTGTTTAAGCGCCATGGCATAAGGGAGCTGACGGTGCAGCCAGAATTTGGAAACCCAGGCACATGTTCCTTGGCCTGTGGACCTGCCTGTGCCCATTACTCCTGTTGTGACTCAACTCCTTCTACAAGCAATGATTTAGTCCTGACCAATGTGTGCGCATGAGATGAAAGTAAAACACTACCTCAGTCTACTAATGAGACACTAGAGAACTAATAGCATTTAGTAAATGGAGCCACTTTACATATAGTATTAACAGGTGGAAGCAGAGACATTATGGATAACAAAGTACCAATCCTATAAAGTGTACCTGTAATCCATACACAACGAAAGAAGCCATAAGGTGTAATATTCAGCCAATCAATGCACAAGGAATGATAATACAAGTGTGGTGTGATGCACTTTGTACGCCATACTATAGTGAATTGGTCGGCTACATTCTCGCTGTATTTTCTATATATATTTTTTGCCGCCCATTTGATGGCTATGTGTATACTTTCCTATAATTGTAACAAAAGGACACTACCATGTAATAATCCTTTCACATTGACCCTGACTTATCATTTTCATGTTGGCAGGTCACACAAATGCAACACAATGTTGTTTAAAAAATAAGTTCTTTTAATGATATATTAAAAAAAGTTAGTGCTCTCAGTTTCGTGCTGTTATTCACATTTTATGCCCCAAATTTTTACAAAACCAGGTCACTTTTAAGCCCCACTCCCGTCCGCTGAAGCTCAACGTCCACTTTCCCTACCCCTTCTCTCTCAGGGAAATCCAGGAGATAAACATGACTAATTTCATCAATAAAAGGTGGCTACACCAGTTCTGGCTAAACTGAAGAGGCCCAAACACTTTCAGAAAAGGGGCTTTTAGACCTTCACTACAGACAGCTGACCCGTGTGTCTGACTTTTCTGGTATGGCAGATACTGAACACCTGGGGTAGGAGATGCCAACTTTCAAAGGCTGCATCAGTGCATGGATGAGAGATTCATCCATGCACTGATGCAGCCTTTCCCTACATGACATGGGCATTCAGTAACCACATGAACTACACATAATTCCCACTGTGAATGGCCGCATCTGTTGTATCCGAGTAGTATTAGGAAACTAGATCACCACATGTATGGGCAACTTACCGTGAAACTCTACCTAAAACCTGATGTTTTGAATAGACATGGGAACTAGATTGCTTGTCAGGTATTTATTGTTGCCTATGCCCCAACTGGAGAAATCTCCCCTCACTTATGACACCTAGGTCATTGCTGTGAGCTCAAATTCCTTCTACCCCTCTCTCTGGAATGCTGTCACCAGCCCCTAGTGAATTCTAAAAAGACAATTGTGAAGAATGCATTCTGCGGAAGGAAAACAGGAAGCTTGGCACACAACAATGCTGGATGCCAACAGGACAAGACTAAGGCAACACTCACAGCTAGAGAACCTTGATAGAGGATCTAACCCTTCCTGATTCTATCCAAATCTTAAAACAAAATGAAAGATAGAAAACGCCATTAGGCTTATCACATAGAGCACTAGAGAGAACAATGATGTATTGGGGTAAATAACCCAAATCTACCTATTTCAAATATCTTAACTACGGTAAAGTTGATTGGTGGCAATGGGTTACTATACTCTCATAAACTCCATGTAGTGCCATACCGATATTTGTGACTTCTCGAATGACCGCAGTCAGGGACTGTTTTACTTTCCCAACTGTGTGTAATGAGGCGGAGGAATAAAGTGTGATTAGAGTGCTGTGGCTCTCTCCCCATACAAATCAAATGATGAAGTTCCCTTCCCACCTGGACGGCAATGGTCCATTGTAACCACCTACAAGCAATGAGGATCTTTTGGGCATATACTTTTGACACTTAACCATTGAATATTTTATGTACATTTATGGAGAGGTGTGATAATGTAGTGGGACATCTCTATTAATGCTCTTATCTTGCTTGCTGGGTGGTTGCTTTCTCTGCTAACTTTTATATTTACATAAACACAAATAAGTGCTCTCAGGCTACTGCCACTGTCCACTCTTATTAGCACATGACCAAGTGAGTTTTCCAATCATTTGTGGCTAACAGGTGGCACATTCAGTCCATTTCTGAATAAGCAAACACTAAAGGTCAACAATTGCCCATTCTCATATCATCTGCGTAGGAGCAGTCTGGGTACATCTGTTCCTGCTCTCCTGCAAGATTGAGACTGTTCCCCACCAAGCTGGCTGTAGCCTCCTCATCAATGTAAGGTATTCCACCATCAAAAGGACTTGCAGTCGCTTGTTCCTCCACTTCAGGCCATGTGTTGAAGATGTCCAAGTTTGGAGGTGTATCTTCAATGAATGCGTTATAATCTACTGGGGGCTGGTTCATGGCCATGAAATTAAATCCAGGAATATCATTAGTGGGCACGGAGACATAGTCTATAAAAAGTTAAAGAGAAGGTATTAAATCAGAGCACCTTACAAACATTTCTCATATCCCCACATTATGAAATGCCTTAGACTATGGAGTGAACATGTGATTACCCATTTAAGTAGGTCTACAGGTACAATCTGAACATGCATTTTCCAGTTTTGAGGCAGGGGTGGGAAACTGCTCCTAAATATTGTACTTGTGCATTCATGTACTGCAATAAGCCCCGTATTAAGGCCCATGCTGAACATTGATGCTATCCCTGCCCCTGGCTTAGGATAACCATAGATATCAACATCTGGCCGTACAATCGTTGTAGAACAAACTTTAGATTTCCCAAAACGCAGTAATATGAGCTCCTACCTAATGTATCCAATCAGGTAGTCCCTTCACTACATAGTTGTTGGTAGATCTAACCAGGATTGTACAGTCAGATCGTAATGTGTGTGGTGAGCTTAAAGGAGAACTATGAGGTGAGTGATTTTCACTCAACCTCATAGTTCGAGCCGACGTGTGACAAGGAAACTGTCACATGTAAGCTCAATAGACCGGAAAGAGAGTGAACACATACCGTCGCTCGCTTACGTCTCGATCATCTCCCTGGAGAGAGCCGTGACTGTCACTCACAGCTCCCTGCACGGATTCCCTCCACACTCCGATCCTCCAGCGCTGACTGGCGGAACGGATGGGGGAGGGGGCGGGTACAGCTGGCTCTGCCTCTAGATTGGCAGAGCCAGCTGTCACTCACGCAGCTGGGTGGATCTCGACAGTAATGTCGGGATCCGGCTGTCTCGGTATACCGTGAGCTGTAGCTCGCGGTATACTGAGCTTTGGGTCTTTGGAGGACGCTAGTATATGTCCTCCCGTGACCCTTAGGAGAACTATGGGGAAAAACACTTACCCCATAGTTCTTCTTTAAGCCCTCATTTCACATGAGAAACGGGCGCCAGTACAGATCTGTGCTGCGTGCACGGCCGTACCGTGCTGCTCCCGGGAAGGACAGGTGCTGCGTGTGACTACACGCAGCAGCCAGTCCTTCTCTATGGGAGTACGTGTGTAATCACACGCAGCACCTGTCCTTCCCGGGAGCGGTCCAATACGGCCGTGCAGCACGGTTCGAGAAACCGTGCTGGGTTTGAGCTTCCATCTGTGTGCATTGCAGCAATAGTAAGCTGAGGGGACAGGAGGCAAAGTGTGATTCTACCTCTACAGGGCACATCTAATGTAAGATCATCACCATGTAATTGCACTACCAACCACATAAATATATACCAAAAACTCTGGATAAAAACTATTCCTTGCTTATGTACCACATCAGCGGTCTGTAGCAGTGCAGCTAAACCTATTCACTTAATGACTGCCAACTATTTTGTAGCCTTGAATTAGCTGACATCCTCCATGTGCTTCCTACCCCCTCAATGTAGACATCTCCCTGATCCAATGACAGTCTTAATGGTGCAACAACTTTCTTGCTACTGGAACCCCATGAAACATAATGCATCATATCTTGACTCTCACAACCTTGTTATGTATCCCTTATGTATTGTCACGCTGTCATTTTTCTTGTTCCTACATAAAATTCAGATTGAACTAAGACGACATTTTGTGTACTTACCTGATGCAGACAATAGGTGATCTGTGTAATTGGGTCTTACTTTCCGTCTCCTGCTCTCAATCCTATGTGGGTCTGCAAAGAAATAAAATGGATCAGAGTGATGTCCAAGACTAGACATGTAGAATATATAATGTGATCAAATACTGACCATGGCCCTGGAACTCATCTAGCGGATTAGACAGACGGGGTCGCTTTTCACGCACTCCGTAGAGACCTGTCATAACATTTTAGAGTAAATTATTCGTCTAGTCAGATTGGGCAGAACACCAATGGGACGCACACACATACACGCACATTATACACACAGTGATTCCTCTATGCAACCTATTTGACAAAAAAGGATTATTTGGACCACTCTACTGTATTTCATTTAAATTGCTTGTTATAAGCACACCTGCAAGGAGAGAAATGTGTAAGCTGTCTCTTGAATCTGCTCGTTACCCAGCTCTCTCAGGCGTCAGTACTCTGAGACAATGACAAGAATGCAGTAGGTAAAGTCACAGCAAAATCAGAATTCCTCATTTGCATACTTGGTCTGGGTCAGTGACACACAAAAGTACTGAAGCAATTATATGTAAGGTCAGCAGTGGCAGCCTGTCACCTCAGTACAGCTTTCCTTCAACATCATCTATCACAATCAGCATTTAACAAGCTGACCAATCAAATTCTGTTTGTATTCAGCTTCAGGAATCTGAGAATAAAGCTGGCCATACATGTTTCCAATTTCTAGAGTAGTCCATCCATTTTCCCATCCACACTAAACAGCGTGAATGGGGGAATCCTTGCTGCAGGCTCTTGGACACCCAAAGAGTGCATGGATCTCATTGGATGCAGGTGCTGTTTGCTTGAGAATTTTCGGACCAGCTTTTGTTTTGTACTGCTCAAAATTTCAGCCGATTCAGCAAAAATTCAAGCAGTGTATGGCCAGCTTAATAATGAGAACATCTCAAGACAAACGGTACACATAGAACTGCTTCTACCTGTAAGTTTTGTAATGTACAACACCTACTTTAGTAATGTGCTCTATGCAATATGACAACACAATATAAAGTAGGTTGGAGGGGGTGTGCGTTTATGTAAACGATGGCCATCAGGAAGTCAGTATTTGTATACAGGAGGTGGGCTCCAGCAGTGTTCTGGGAAGATGCACTGTCGCAATAAAAAGGTATGATCTGTTGCCATATGGTGCCCGTTCTCCTCCAGCAGCAAAGTTGACACACTAAAGCATAAGTTTACTTTAAATACCATTATTCTTAATGCCATATACTTTGATATTGGCAAATATTCTTTACTCTTCCAGGGAAGAATGCAATGTATTTATATACTATTGTTGGTGGTGGACAAGGCATGTCTCTATGCATGTCTCTATGCTCATCCAATGCATGTGGGGAGTTGTAAATATCTCCTTGTCTGGCATTTTGAAACCAATATCTGTCTATGGCCAGCTAAAAAGTTGAAAGAAAATCCTCAAGGGGTTGCCATACAAGAAAAAGGCGGAGCTTAATGCCTGAGGAGGTCGGACTTTTTGGTTTTTACATGGAAGGGGCTAACCATTAAAGCGAAGGTAAAGTCGCTGTGGAAAATAAAACCGTGGCTGTCTTGGGTAATGTATTAAAAGTCCAAAGATCGCCATAGACTTGCTCTGCTATGATCTTTGCGTGTTCTGCAGCAGTAGTCATCTCTCCCCCACAGTAGCTGAAGCTGGCACCATCTTGTTTATGCCCACGACACCCTGCAGCCTAATGTATACAAAGGGGTGGGGCATATTCTTTTTTTAGTGTATGACATCACTGGCAATGCTGAGGTAGCAGTTCTCCATCAGGTCAGCTAAGCTAATAATTGACAGGAATAGGTGGGCAGATTCAATAGCCAACATCCATCCTACTATTGACCCACCTCCTCCTGTCCATAACTAGCTGAGCGGACCTCATGGCAAACTAGTTCCTCAGCATTCCCATCAGGCTCCACCCACTGGTTGTGAAGGATGCTGTGTTAAACTACACACCTTCCTTCCGTTTTAAAATTCCAACATTCCTTTAAGCCTGAATAGAAAAAACAAAACAAAAATACCCAACATATCTGCAGCATATTGTTTTCCCCAACTTCAACAATGAAGTCACAGGCACCTGAACATACACACTTACTTACCTTCATCACGTGGCAAGTATGTGAAAGTCAATCCATCGCTGCGGATTCCGTCTGTGATCCTCTGCAGGCAGACTTGCACAGGAGCCGGGTCTTGGATATACAGATCGCGGTACGGTGGCGTCTTGAGAACGATGGCAATCTGTCTGTGCACATCAGCCTGGGAGAAGTTGGCGCAAGCTTCCCATGTACTGTCAAAGAACATCACCTTGATATCCTCTGCAGAAAATGTTGAAAGGTACAATTAATGACAGGCAACCATCTTCATACACATATTTATCATTTTCAGATATACAAAGCAGTCCTGGAGTGGTCAATCAAGGTTTTTGGACGGGGACACACACACACTTTAAGTTCCAGGAATGTAATGTAATAATGTATTATGGCCACTAGATGGATCCAAGGAGCATAAGTAATAAACACGTATGTCCTGTGCGCCTCAGCTCTTTTGGCAATATAGTGTGTGTTTAGTCTACAGTAATATGATCTTACTTTACACAGACATAAAACACTGATAGCAAAGAAGTTATGAGTGTTTATCAATGTGCAATTACGCCATCACAGTTTGGTACAGCAGCAGTAAAGCTGAAGGCAAAAGTCCCTTTAAAAGGATTATACTAGTGCCTCAGAGAATCATTGATAATCGGCTTCCTATTCTGGAAGACATTGAGCAGACTTGTTGTGTATTGGCGTATCCAGGATATGGCCAGTATGGCACATTCCCTGGGCAGCACTTGAAAGAGGTGGCGCTGCTCCACTCAGCAGAAGGGATTTTTGGCATTCGCCGAACATCCAAACAAAATAGGGTGTTGACCTAAAGCCTAACATTCTGCAACAAGTGTATATACAGTGGCTGTATTACTACCACTACTATATGTGACAGCTTCCCTAGGGGCCGCTGGTTGCTAGGAAGCTGTCAGCCACCAGCATCTTAGCAACCAGTGACATACCACGTTGTCAGCTTGGAGATTCTATGGTAAATGGGAATTTTGACAATACAATATTATTATCACTTCAAAAGGCACCAATAGCAGTTACCGATAGCAGGCCCCTTGAGGGCAGTGGGAAGAATAAAGGATGGTTGCGGTGGACCCTGCCAGTGACCGACATAATATATTTTTCCTTCTAATCATTACCAAATCAGAATACTATCTCCTAGTCAGCTATTACCAATTCCCACACAGGAGATGGTGCAGAGCCAACCTACGACAGGTTACCTTTCTGAACCTTGTCACACAGGATGTACAGCTCTTCTCCTCCTTCGCAGTGGCCAGAATCTTTATTGATCCGGCATATCTTCAGTTCTGAAGTGTTTGTGGATTCTAGAGGAGCACAAAGAGAAATATTCCAATCAGACACAGGACATGCGAAGCAGGAAGAACAATCAGAATCTGAGCACAGGGACTCCTCAGGTGAGTTTCTCCTGGACTAGGATTTAAAGAAACTTAATGCGGAAGTGATGTAATACACATCACTTCTGCATTCACAGCCCGGAGGGAGACAGCAAGGAGCTGATCTCCCGTCCTCCTCCTCCTGACGCCCTCCGAGCCGGTCCCGGGCCGCAGATGGGGCAGCGGATCCCGGGATTCAAGGTGAGGGGTCAGTCCAAAAAAACGAGCACATATAGACGATCGGCGGGCTATGGAGCCACCGATCGTCTATATGTGAAACACCCGCTAACGGGTGTTTGCATTGGTCGGGTCTTTTCTGCTCGTGCGTGCCCGCTAGGTGGCGCGCGCGAGCAGAAAAAAAATGCCGTCTGGCGACGGCAACCCGCCAATGCAGCAGTGCCGTCCGTCCGTTTTTTTACAACGGGCGGACGGCAAGTGGTTAAGAAACAGATGTGATTACACAGTTCTCTTTTAACCTCCATGTGTTCCCCCAATGGCTCCTTCCCCAACTGCCTCACTCCCATTCCCTTGCTTTGGAAATTCTGACCCAACATTGCATGCATGAAAGGACACTGGGAAGGTAATCAAAGGAAGCCAAAGTCAGGACAGATTTCAGTACTTCTGCCAGCTTTATGTAAATATACTTTTATTTTAGCACGTCCATGACTTGACTTACTGGAGTTTTTGTGTGTTTTTTTGACTACTTACTTTTATCATACACGGGCTCTGACAGCACAGGTCCTATCGTCATTTGTTGTCCTGTAGATGAAACATACGATGCCTGAAAACAAAGCCTGACCACGTTCAGATCCACCTCTTCATGGTGTCGCCATATTCCAGCTGTTGAGTTAAATGAGAAGCAGTTAAACCAAATACACTGAGCGGGGAATTTATGAAAACTGGAGCAGACATAATCTGGAGCGGTTGTCCATGGCAACCAATCAGCTTCTCTCTTCAGTTTGCTCAGGTAAGATTTGAAAATGAGACAAAGAAGCTGATTGGTTGCAATGCAAATCCTCTCCAGATTTGATAAATCCCCCCCTGAGATTTTAATAGACATTCATCAAGTCTTATCTGACAATGACATGAGTGTCAGTTGTGATTTTTCCTTTGCATGTAATCAGTGGGAGCTCAATTCCATTCTCCCGTATCTGCCATATAGGAGAATCTGATCGGTTGCTGAAGACAAGAACAATTTATGCTTCAGGATTTTAAAGAAAGATTATAGGGGCCCCCTTCACCAATTCAACAAAATGCAGGTAAAAGTGGCGAACAAATATTTGTATTTACATGCTGATTGCCTCTCACTGAAACTGACTGACAGCCTGCTCCCTGCATGTCATAGCTCCTCTGACCCTCCCCTCACCTCCCTACATCACTATTTATGCAGCGGCCAGGAGAGGAGCTAAGGGGAATACTATAGTGAACCAGTGCTTAGCTCATGCTCAGGTTCAGCTAGGTGCCCTCAGACCAAAGATCTGTTTTTAGCCACCACAGTGCAAAGTTCTCATTTCCAACAGGATTAAAGAATTCCAGGAAATGTTTTTATTACCCTTGTCGTGGGGCTACGCTCGCGCTGCAAGGGTTAGGTGCTCGTTTGTGTCTAGGTTAAAAATAATGTAAAAAAAAGTAACACTCACCCAAAGTTCCGAGCCGGCTTCTTCTTAGACCGCTCCTTCCAGTGTCTCACCCCCTCCTCTGCAGCAGTCTAAGAGTCCTGGAAATCATCAACAACCATACACAGTGCATGGATGTGAGCACACTAAAGGTGGCCATACACTCTACAACCATCGCAAGACTTTAGTCTTGCGATGGTTGTAAAGGGATTAAAAAAACGTACAATCTGCCTATCTTGGACAGGCAGATCGCACTCTCGATCATCGCAAGCCCGCCCCCCTGAGGGGCGGGCTTCCGATGACCGCAATGCTGAACGGGCAGTGTGCGCACACCGGCCCGTTCAGCATTTATCTTCCGAGCACCGTTCTAACCAGCCGAGAATCGTACGATTCCCGGCTGGTTTTCGAACATGCTGGTTCGACAGAAGACGTGCGACCGTACAGTAGAAACGGTCGCACGTCTCCGTTCACACTGCTCGATTATCGTACGAAAAACCGATCGCATACGCTTATCGTACGATAATCGTGCAGTGTATGGGCACCTTAAGGAAGATTCCAATGTGCGGAGGAGGAGGATACAGGAAGCACTGTGTCAGCTGGCCAGCTTGGAGGTTTGGGTGAGTAAACCTTTGTACCCTGACACAAATGAGCACTTAAATGAGAACTATGGGGTAACCTTTTTATCCCATAGTTCTCTTTAGGGTCACAGGAGGACATATACTAACGTACTCCCGTTACCCAAAGCTCAGTATATAGCGAGCTATTGCTATCGCCGAAGACAATACTGTCGAGATCCAGCCAGCTGGCTGATTGACAGCGGGCTCTGCCTATCTAGAGACAGAGCTAGTTGTGCCCATGCTCTCCCCTGTCCGTTCCTCAAGTCAGCGCTGGAGGATCGGAGAGGGAAGGGGGGAATCCCTGCGGGAAGCCACGACTGATAGACATCGGTGACTGCAGGAAGATGATCGGGAAGTGAGCTGACTTCCCGATCAATAGAGCCGACATGTGACAGTTTCATTGTTGCACATCGGCTATAACTTAGGCCCCGTTCCCACTGCGCGATTTGCATATTTGCGCGACATCGCGAGATTTGCCGCGCGATGTCGCGTTCAAGCTTGCATTGAGCAAGCTTGAATCGCGGCTAAATCCGCTCCAAAAAGGGTCCTGCTGTAGCGACACACGACCCGCGACAGCAGGACCCTTTGCCCCATTGGATTGCATTGGAGCGCGATATCGCGCGGGAATTACCGCGCGATAAATCACTCAATGTGAACGGGGTCTAAGAGGACGAATGTAAATCACTCACCTCATAGTTCTCCTTTAACTCTTGCGGAGCGGGGGGTAGCCTCACTGCTAGGGTTAATAAAACATTTTCCTGGGGTTCTTTAAGTTTTTCCTTGACAACTGTTTCAAAGATACAGCTGACATGATGGGTCAGCTCCTTAGTATTTTGTGATTGGTTGTTTGATAGAGAATTATTTAAGAAGCAGCCAATCATACAACAATGATAGCTATAGATAACGCTCACCTGCTCTCTGAAAATACTTCCTGAAACAATTGAACCTGTAAGTCACCTAGGAGCAATGTACATAAAGATGGCGGTTATTACAGTTGGTGCTCACCGTTATAGGGGTCTATCCCCAGATTCAGCCTGGCTCTAACCGATGACTCAATTTCCTTCTTCCGCACACACTGGATGCCAAGATTACTAAAGCTGGGGGAAGGAAAATTACAGGAGGTGAGACAAGTGCAATGTAAATACAAACGACAGAAACCACAATGGGATTGGCAATTAGTAACAACAATTCGTGTTGCAATAGTCAGAATTTCTCTTCGGTCAGCATGTCAGGAGAGAATTATGGAAGCGTCTATTGCTGACTCGTGTTCATCTCTTTCATGACCAGAGAATCTTGAAGCTCACACCTCCAGACCAAGTCATGCAGCGTTGGTATGCATCAGTTAACTTGACAGCAACTCTATGACTCATTTTTCTCAGCGGGTCTGAGAACTAGGAACATGCACAGTTGTGCATTGCTATTTCATTGTTGCAAGGCTAGTTAACATTCTTATGGAAGGGCCATTTAAAGAAGAACTCCAGGCAAATCTTTTATTAACCCTTGCAGTGGGGCTACCTCCATATAGCAAGCGTTAAACTGCTGTTTTTGTCTAGGTGCTAAAAAAAAAAAGTTATACTCACCCGAACTGCTGAGCTGGCTTCCCGTTTCTCCGGTCTCTGAAGCCTCTCCTCTCCTACGCTGCAGCATTGTGATTTTCCTCAACGTCCTCACGTGTATAGAACGTGATCATTTACGGGACCTTAGACCGCTGCAGTGGAGGGGGGGGAACAGGCTGCAAGGACTGATCTAAGAGCAAGCTGGCTCCCAGGATAAGGCGAGTATAGACATAAGCGAGCACTTAACCCTTGCAGTGCAGGGGTAGCCCAACTGCAAGGGTTAATAAAAGCTTTGCCCGGAGTTCTTCTTTAACATTTGGACTTATAACTGCGCTTTGAGGTCATGAAGGGGGTAAAGAGTCTTTGTCTTACAACTAAAACTGATGCAGGTTTAAAGTGCAGGGACTCAGTGGTGACTGAACAAAGCTCCAGCAGCCTCCAAAAACTTGTGGTGACAGACAAATCCCTGGCCATTCTGAAAGAGAAAGCTACAGCCCTTCCCAGCAGTGATAAAGCTTGCCCTGTCCTGCATCATGTACATTTCTATTGGCCAGTGAGGCTGAGCATCATAGTGGTAGGCCAATAGAAATGCATGTGTGGTGGCACATTCCGACAACACCCAGAAGCATCGGAATTTGGTCTTTTGGAACAGCAAGGGATTTATCTGTAATGGTAGGCACTAGGGATGCACCGATATATCGGCCACACAAACATTATCGGCCGCAAATTGCACTTTTGGCTAAATGCCGAAAGTGCCATTTTCCTGCTGATACACATCGGCGCATCCCAGGTTTCTTTCCTCCCCGCTGGGACACAGAGCAGCGCCCAGCGAGGAGGAGAGAAAGTGACAGCCGGCCGAGCGCTGCGGGAGGAGAGCCTGGTTAGCGGCCGTTGTCTCTCCTCCCACAACGCTCAGCCGCCTATCACAGTCCGGCAGAGCGGTGTGGGGGCGGAGATAGCCCGCGCTGTCACAGGAGGCTGAGCTCTCCTCCCTGCACCAGTCGCTCAGCCTCCTGTGACAGCGTGTCAGAGAGGAGAGCAAGTGCAAACACTCAGCGATCAGTGATCGCTGAGTGTTTGTACATAATTGAGGACATTGTATGGTTAGTATAAGTGAGCTAAATCCCCTCCTGTTTATTCATGATTGTAGTTATAGTAAACATAACATGAGAACATTGTATCAATGAACAGGAACATTCAGTACAGAGGATTCCTGTTCATTGATAACAGGGGACACAGAAAAAGAGATTGAGGACTCTTGTGTTCTCAATCTCTTTTTCTATTTTAAAATGGAAATATCAGAGGTCTGTTTAGATCCCCAATATTTCCCCAAAGCCCCTAAAAGTAAAAAATAAAAATATTAAATAAAAAATGAATTCATAAAGACAAAATTTTAAAAAAAATTTCGGTTTCTGTTTCAGCCTGACAATGTTTTTTTTTTCGGTTTAGTTTCGGTTTTTACATTTCTATTTCGGTGCACCTCTCGTAGGTATGTGCACCCCTAGGTGCCTCAATGTCATGCCTGCTGCAGTGTCTTTAAAGGTATATGGTACAAGGTCATCATTCCTGTTCTTGCTCAACGACTTGAATTATGGGACACTAACCTTAACAATTAAGTAGGTCAGAAGCCCCGACTTGCACTGGCTGCATACGTGTCCCAGGTGAGAGACCAAGCAATTCATTTAAAGATGAAGAAGAAATCTGAGCAGCTTGCACTAAACACAAGTTGGCAATGGCAGCTCCTATAATATGTATCCTAAGTAGTGACGAGGTGTTTAGAAATAAAGTGACTCTAACAAGGGACTCGGATATTATTTGTTTATACCATCACGTCCTCAAACAATTCATCTCCACACAGCATCCTCCTCATGTATCACTGGCCCCTCCCTTTTAGATTGTAGGCCCTCCTTAGCATTTTGTCTTGAATTGTATTGTGATTGTAATGTCTTCCTTATATTGTAAAGCGCTGCGCAAACTGTTGGCGCTATATAAATCCTGCATAATAATAATATAAAATGGACACAGAAAGAAACCCAGGAAAGGAGGCAAAATGTAGTGATTTCCACACCGGATTCAAAAAATGTCCTGCATTGAGTGTCCACACTAGGGCGATCCGTCAACGAAACGTACTCGACCACCAATCCCGCTGGTGGTGCAATTATTTTCTAATGGCACCCCAGTCGTGCCAAGCAGATCACACGGTTTCCCGTTGTGATACCGCCCGTACAATCGCGGTTCAAAACACTGTGCGGTGCGTGTTGCAAAGGGAGGTACTTGTACCTTTTTTCAGCGATTGCCGCACGGATATAACCCGATTGAAATCAATGGGGCTGTGCGACAACCGCTCTTTGCAATTGTGCACAATCGGCGATAACTGAACCTAGCCTAAAGCATATGGAAACAAAGTCATTTTGACTGATGTGGGCTATATATAACAGGCAGTGAAACTGAATTTATACTCAAAACTTTTTTTTTTATAGACTGGGGAAAGGTTAAAACCCTAGCAGGTGTTATTCTCATCTGGGTCTCTGTTAGATTTTTGCCTCACTTCCTGTTCTGGGGATAACATTTTACTAAACAGGAAGTGAGGAATAATCTGCACCACGGAAACAAATGACAATAAAATACTGACAGGCGTTCTAACATTCCCCGACTTCATTTAACATTTTTATTATTTATGTCTATGTTGCTGTTAGACAGATTTCCCTTCACTCCCTATTCTGGGGATATCTCCCACGACAGTAAAACCTGACAGATGTCTAATCTTTCCCAACTCTATCCATAACTAAAATGTTTGGGGTTTAGAAACACTTTTAAATAGAAACACATTTTATTTTATTTTTAACAGCCCCTTGGAAATCCCTTAAAACCACAATGGGGGGAATTTATCAAAACTGGAACAGACAAAATCTGGAGCAAATTTGGATTGCAACCAATCAGCTTCTATTTCCCATTTTCAAATCTCATCAGAGCAAACGGAAGAGAGATGCTGATTGGTTGCCATAGGCAACTACTCCAGATTAATTGATCAATGGTATAGCGCTATAAGCCTCACGGTGTGGTTACCAAAAAAACAGTGTTGTGAAAAGTTAAATGAATGGATAAATAAATATGTGAAATAAAATATATAGAATGTGTTGGTCTTCTCTTTCAAAAACGTATCAGTGCGTAATATATATGTGGATACTGTGTAGTAAAGTAAAAATGTAAACGATGTGGATCTCTCTTCGGAGAGAGTAATATACCATAATAATCTGAGTGGTTAAACCAAATATAAGTGTGTGTGTTTAAAACCGCAGTTTTAAACTTATAACAAGCCACTAATGTGTGGATACGAATATAGATATATAGAATATATAAAAAATTATATATAATAATGAAAAATAAAATATATATAATGTATATAAAACTAATTGTAATTAATAATGTATCATAAAAAATATCAATGTCCGATTATATCTCATTCAGGAAAAACTGATGTAAAGCGAAGGGTATGTGTCCACGCTTGAAGTACCGAAGAAACTGCTTGTCAGAAGAAGAAACCCCCGTAGGGGATACACTCACCAGATGCCGGAAGAACGAAAGCCGTCTGGTTTTCCGGGAAATAGGCTTCGATGCTCCGTCATATGTTCCGTTCCTTCCTCACCTCAAAGTATTAGGAAGGGAACCGTTCCTTTGCCATAAAGGGATTTCCAGAGGACAGAAGGATGAAAGCTATCTCGTATTCCAGGAAAGAGGCCACAGCACTCCGTCCTATGTTGCGTTCCCTCCTTGCCTCAGTGTGTCAGGAAGGGAACCGTTAGTTAGCCGTGAAGGGATTTCCTATAAGGTTTCCAGGGGCCGTCACGGTTTAAAATCTCAGGATAGATGCTTGGATCCGGGGAAAAAAGTGAGAGAGGGCAGAGCAAAAGTGCATAGTGTATCAAAACAGAGATTTATTGAATGTCATAAAAAAACCTGCCATACCTTGATCACGTCTTGTGACGAAATGCGTCGGGGACGGGCCTGTATTTTACGGCACATCAACAGTCTGAAGAGTACTCTGTATTTTGCAGCTGACCAGTCAGCGATATTCCTTTATTCCTATTGGTAACGCCATTCAGAGCGTTTTTTATGACATTCAATAAATCTCTGTTTTGATACACTATGAGCACTTTTGCTCTGCCCTCTCTCTTTTTTTCCGGATCCAAGCATCTATCCTGAGATTTTGAACCGTGACGGCCCCTGGAAACCTTATAGGAAATCCCTTCACGGCTAACTAACGGTTCCCTTCCTGACACACTGAGGCAAGGAGGGAACGCAACATAGGACGGAGTGCTGTGGCCTCTTTCCTGGAATACGAGATAGCTTTCATCCTTCTGTCCTCTGGAAATCCCTTTATGGCAAAGGAACGGTTCCCTTCCTAATACTTTGAGGTGAGGAAGGAACGGAACATATGACGGAGCATCGAAGCCTATTTCCCGGAAAACCAGACGGCTTTCGTTCTTCCGGCATCTGGTGAGTGTATCCCCTACGGGGGTTTCTTCTTCTGACAAGCAGTTTCTTCGGTACTTCAAGCGTGGACACATACCCTTCGCTTTACATCAGTTTTTCCTGAATGAGATATAATCGGACATTGATATTTTTTATGATACATTATTAATTACAATTAGTTTTATATACATTATATATATTTTATTTTTCATTATTATATATAATTTTTTATATATTCTATATATCTATATTCGTATCCACACATTAGTGGCTTGTTATAAGTTTAAAACTGCGGTTTTAAACACACACACTTATATTTGGTTTAACCACTCAGATTATTATGGTATATTACTCTCTCCGAAGAGAGATCCACATTGTTTACATTTTTACTTTGCTACACAATATCCACATATATATTACGCACTGATACGTTGCTGAACGAGAAGACCAACACATTCTATATATTTTATTTCACATATTTATTTATCCATTCATTTAACTTTTCACAACACTGGTTTTTTGGTAACCACACCGTGAGGCTTATAGCGCTATACCATTGATCAATTAACCTTTGAGGCTTAAGAGCCTGAGTCTTAGCGGCTTGTAGCCAGTCCGGTTTTTCTTGTCTTTCTTCTTTTTCACTTATTTTTTCTTCGATAGCGCAGAGCATTTGTTTTATTAACCACTCCAGATTCACTCTGCTCCAGTTTTGATAAATTCCCCCCAATGTATTTACTAGTCATGTGACTGCTACACCGCACTCTTCTCCTATGCATACCAGGGCTTTTTCTATGGGGTTAAAGCTGCAGCGTTCAGCCATTGCCGGTGAAGCTGCTGCTGGCTTTAAGATCAATCAGAATACTAAAACTTGCCATACACCTATAGATTACCTGCAGATTTTCTATGGTCAGATGGAAAAAGTGCAACAGATTCCTCCATCACCGCTAAACTGTGTGTATGGAGGAATCTGCCACTGGGCCAAGATTCAGTATCTTGTTAGTCGGCCCCGCTGGCTCTCAAAATACCTGAACAATCTGATAGGATGCAGGCACTGTTCAGGTGTTTTTTTAGAGCCAGCGGGGCAGACTAGCAAGATACAGAAGCTCTGCCCAGTGGGAGATTCCTCCATCTACGCTAAACTGTGTGGATGGAGGAATCTGTTGCACTTTTTCCATCTGACCACAGAAAACCTGCAGATAATCTATAGGTGTATGGCCAGCTTTAGGGGCATGCGGACAACAGAACTCAACTGGCACATTGTGCGTCCACACAGAATCCTGCAGTCCCAATACAAGAGCATGCATGATGTGGTGACAACACTCGGGGACTGAGATTACAGTTGTCACCTGTTCATAAGAAGAGGCAGATACTGCCGGTATTTGTAAACACTTGGAAAGCACATATGAAAAGTATTTCACTGGCATTGTATATTTAGCTGACTGAAAGGACAAATTTAAGTTAAATCTGAGCACTTGTCTAAGCTGCATGCTGCTTCTATCAAAGCTGAACTCCAGCCACATGTCATTCTGCTACGTAATCGGTAAATATGTTTCTTGAAATGCAAGCAGTGGACGTAGCTGAATTTTACCTGGTATCAACCTCTTGTTGTCTATAATACAGAAGAGCCCAGACTAGGAGAGGGAAAGCAGCAGAGCAGCCAGTCAACTGTGCTGCAGTGCTAACAAAGAACATGATGACAGAAGGAGAGAGCAGAGTGAAAGAGAGATGAGCTCATAAGTCTGCTGCTTCTCCTTCACAGGCTGGGGGCAGGACGAGATCTGTTACCTACCTCCAATTGAGAAAAATCTGGCCTCTTGTCCTGCCAGACAGGGATGTGCTGTGTCACAGAGCATTGTAGAGCTCAGAACTGGATGGACAAAAATACAAATCCTATGGCAGATGAAACAACCCCCATATATGTATTTCATTTGTGTATTTAACACTATGCCTGGAGTTCAGCTTTAGTTAATTCCAGAATCTTTTCAAATGAACCTTTGCAGTGGGGCCATGGTCATGTAAACCTTGCAGTTATTGAACCGCTTTGCATTGCTATGCGTGTTATTGTCAGCGTTCAGCTCACCAATGTTCGTTCTCTCCGTTACTTGGATGCAGTACGATGCCACAGATGCCATCATGACAGTCTTTACCCACAAGGGCGTGCGGGTGGACACGATGAGGATGGTCCTTCCACACAAGGCAGACATTAATATGAGCCTCCTGGATGGTCTCGCAGTGTAACAGCTACAAGAAGAAAACAAGGAAGGTGACAGGTGTGATGAGGCTGCTTGGATATGGGGAATCTTAGGTACTTTCCAAGGATGGTTAAGCTGTACAAATGTCATCAATCACTATCTGTGCTCTGAATTAAGTGCGTAACTAACTAAACGTACAATGCCAAACACAACCTATTTCTATAGAGCGGACACAGGCAGCTCTCTGAAGTCAGAACCCACATTGTGCTTTGCTAGCCAGCCGGCAACCTTTTGGCATCTACAGCTCTCTCCGGTTCATAAACTGCAGCAGCGAGCGTGTCCTGACAGGTTGATGAATCTATCCAAAGCAGTCAAGGCTTTAATATGAATCTACAAGACAGGATGGCAAATTGAAAGGGGGGCCTATGCCATGAAACTCGGGACATGTTAAAGGAAACCTGTCATGAGAGGAATATGGATGCATCCATTGTTGACCTCTTTTTAAAAATGCTAGTTGTCTGGCTGTCTCTGATTTCATGACTTTCTAAAAGCACTGACCTGGAACAAATATGCAACCAGATAAGTGAACTCCTGGTCTGGATATGCACCATTGCAGCAGCAGTGATGTAAATAATTAGAGTGTATCTAAACCTAAAGCCTGTGAATACAGCTTACCAATCCTTAAGGGCCTGTCCCCAGCTGACGCGTTGGGGCTGCACCGGGCGTTTTTTCCAGTGCAGCCGCAACACAAGGCAAGCAATTTGCCTTGTCATGGATGGGAACGAGTCGCACCATCGTGTTGCAGTGGTGTACACTGAAAAAAGTACGGCATGCAGTCCTTTTTCCAGTGGAGCGCAGTGCAACATGGTACAACTGCATCACATTAGCGTGTGCATATAGAACTTAAAATGTAAAAAAAAAAAAACAGTGTGAGATGTTGCTATCAGCACATTGGCACTGTACCGGGCACACGCACATCAGCAGCCGCGTGGTTTAGCGTGGCTGCTGGTATGAATGGGCTCTAAATGTGGTGGTTGCATTACTTTTCTTTTTTAAGGCTTTTTTCCCTTTATTTTCACCTGGTGGTCCAGCCAGTAACACATCTCCCATCTTGTGATGGCTCCACTCTATGGAGGAACAATGGAGCTGACCTTGGACAACAGCATTGTCACCATGTGGAGAGGGTAGTGTCAGATGCACTAGCAGATTTTCATTGGACTTGCCTAACAAATTAGATCCAAACTCCAGCTAACAAATTTTAAGCAGTTACAAATAGTTAATAGTTTTATTTTCTTCCTGTCAGTGTTAAATGGTTTGTCTCAAGACTCTTTCTACAACCTTGGCTGGACAGCTTGGTCTGGTAAAGGAAGTTGAGAAATAAGAGATTTACTGGCTGGATCACCAGATAAAAAAGAAAACTAAACTACAACATTTAAGGATTGGTAAGCTGCAATATATAAAAAAGTTTTCCTTTGGCTTCAGATACGGCCAGAGGATCTATATTTTTAGGAGAAAATGGATGCCTACATATTTCTCCAATGGCAGGTTTCCTTTAAAGTGGAACTGAACTCATAATGTTAATATTTGTTATTTTCTTATTCAATATTATTATTGGTTATTATACAGTGTGCAGGTTCTGCATAACATTCTAGTAATAAATCCAGTGTTGGACGGTCACGGTATCACATTTTCGCATGTGCAGTAAATACCAGCAGTAGTTACAGTATATACTTTAAAGGAAGAAGAATAAAGGATGTGATAGGGGAATATAGGACTACGGGGGCTCCCATCCTTTAGTAGGCTCGCCTGCTGAAATTAAGCGTATGGCTCGAATCACATTCTTTCAGCTGTAATAAACGTGATGATGTCATCACACAAGACCTCCTCAGGAAGAGACCTCCATACGTTGCCATTCAATTTGTTATAAGCTGATTTGCACAGGGATGTGGACATTTAAAAAAAAGAACTACTTGCCCAAGGGCTAAAGTGGGGTCCTAATCTACTTGTCCCTCATGACAATCTACTTGTCGCGATACAAAAAAAAATTGTTTTAATAAAAACCTTATTTAACCATGCTTAATAGCGCTTCTCATTGGTGAGAGTGCTCGCAATTTGCAAGTGAATTTCAAAATGCATAGGGCATGGTACATATAATACACCCGTACTGGCAGAGGGAAAGAACAATTTGCCAAAAGGTAAGCATAGCGCGAGGGGCGGGGGGCAGATTTGAGTCGGAAATTCAATTTTCCCAAAATACCTGAGAGTGAACTTACCCTTTAATGTACATTGTGCGAGTTAGAAAGTGCTGCTGCCTGGCTACCACAATATGGCACACGGTGGAATGGTGGCAGCACTCAACACGCACACACAATGGCCTACGAGTGTGTTTATTTGCAAGCAGATGGTGGAGGTGGCAGGGTTGGTTTTAATTTTGATATGTTTTTTTTAATAACTTTTTTTATTATTTCTTACTTTTCATTTTTTGCTATCACACACGGGATTACAAGCCTCTATGTGATAGTTTGGAGGTGATAGGTTCTCTTTATGGAACCTTCCCTCCAACAGGACTAAATGTAGAAAAAAAAACTACACACCTGGCACTGCATGTCCCGGGCATTGGCCGATACAAACTCCACATCCCTGTCTGCATTAAACTATTTTACAATTGTACATATGTCAAACACAATATTTGTATTTTCACATATGTGTTTGTGCATTTTAGTTTTGCTTTTATCCCTTCTAGTTTATTATAAGAGGCACCTTTTGTATTTAATACATTTTGTGTCTATGAAAGCGCTTACATTCTAAGAAATGAAAGCGTATTCATAAAAAAGAATGACCAATGTCTTTACCTGTATAGCAGGAAGGGTCTTGGTTTGTTCATTGCTGCTTTCCCCCAGGATGCTCCCGGCAGACCTCCCCTCACACTGATACCGGAAGCGCATCCCCCGCTGCTTTGGCTGTTCCTTGATAATCAGCGTGGGTTGTGCAGAGGTCTGGCATGACTCCCAGGTAGAAGAAACAGCTGATTCTTGTGGGAACTGGTTGATGGTAACTGTTTCAAGGAGGCCACCACAGGTTTCATGATCGGGTAACAGTGGAAAGGAGAACATATCACCGTGTGGTATTGTAGGTATAGATTCATTATTGATTAACTCCATAACATCATCTGTAAGAAGAAAACAGGAGAAGGGAGGTTGGTCAAAGAATTAAGAACAGAAAAGAACTTCATTAGAGGGTGCTCATCATTCAGATTAATAGACCAGTATAGATATAAATCTGACTAGCATCCATTCAAAAGCAACCTAACTCCAAACTAAAATTAATTTCGGACTGGCACCTGTAGCATGATTTAATCTACCAGCCTTGATTAGTGGTCCCTTAGGTCCCAAAATGCCAAACTTTCTTACAGCATTTTCTGCCTCGGCCACCTCCAACAAGGCCAAAATAAAAAGGCACCACTCTCAAAGTTAGACCCCCTAGTCATTTATTTTTTTCTACTTTAAGAATAATCTGTCATAGTAGTGCGATGCAATCATTTGTCCTTGTAAAGTTCACAGCATTTGGGCACAACTTGGAATTCCAAAAAAGATATCTCACTCCTGGAGTTGTAAGGAGCCAGCATGGGATTTTACATGACAGCAACCAAGCAAACCTGATATTTCAGTTTTAGGCAGATGGGACAGGGCTGTCTTGTCCCTGTGCAAAACTTTAATTACTGCATAATGAATTGATATAGTTTGTAGTGTCAATAAAACACCTGTTGCTAGCCCCTGGCAATAACAATAGTTCCATCCTAAGACGCTTGCAAGAAGTACATTAGTATTAATGTCTGCGGTGTTGTTTTTCCTTCAACCTCTCAAAAAGGACTTTCCGGTTTGCAATAGCGATAAAGCTTTCCTTAATTTCCTGCTAAGAACATGAAGCAAGTGTTTGTCACTGTGATGACCAGCTTTGGAACCTGCAAGCGGTCAACAAGGCCCTCTCTGCAATGAAATTATTCACTTCTGGTGTCTCCAGTGAAGATTACCGTTAATGATACAGCATACAGTACAAAGCCATTTTGGACAACCATGCCAATAGTTTAGGGAAGGTCCTTTCTGGCAAACCTGCACCCAATTCATCCTTTGCCGTACATGCTACGGGATGGGGGCTCTCGTGGATTGGAGATGGGACTGCACTGCACGAGAGGGCCTTGACGGGGCAGTATGGCTTCCACATATTTTGCCAAGGTCGTGCAACTAAAACCTCTATTTGTAACCCCAATAGATAGAGAGGGGAATTTTTTTTTTTTTTTTGCAGTTGCAGGCTGGCGAGTGTGCTGAGAAATGTTTGCTTTTGTATTGTGTAAAGCCCTTCCATATGTACCTTGCTTTAAAGCTGGTTATGAATTGATGAGTGTGTGTGTGCCATTTGTTTCACTTATTGGATTTGGTGTGGAGACATGACTGGGGTCATTGTGATGTGCTGGGTTTCTGGTTTGTCCTTATGCCTTTAAGGGGGTTGGGCTGCCTCCTGGCAAACCTGCACCCCATTTATCCTTTGCTATATATGCTCCAGGATGGGGGGGCTCTTGTGGATTGGAGTTGGGACTGCACTGTATGAGGGGGGGGGCCTTGACAGGGCAGTGCAGCTTCCACATATTTTGCAAAGGTTGTGCAGCTAAAACCTTTGTTTTTAAACCTGTTAGACAGGGTATTTTTTCTGCAGGCTCGCTGTCGAGTGTGCTGGGAAATTTTTGCTTTTGTACTGTGTAAAGCCCTTCCATGTGCACCTTACTGTAAAGCTAGTTATGAATTAATGACTACGATTGCCGTTTCCTAGGTTTTCTCATCCGACATCAGTACCTGACCTCACAAATATGCTTTTGGCTGAATGGGCACAAATTCCCACAAACCCATTTGCAATATATGCTCTTTGGGGTTCAACTCTGTATTTATGTCCATAGTTTTTTTAAATGGGATATCCAACAAGTTAAGATAGGTGTGATGGTCCAGTGTCAACAAAATGTGGGCCATATAATGGACTTACAAGGTCCCAGTTACCTAACCTTGGTTATTTGCCCTTACCCTGTGACTGGTTAATCTATGGTTCTACATCAACTACATCTCCCTTCAGGCTCTGCTGCAGAGGCCATCAATGCAACAGGTTCCTTTTGATCCTGTTGTTGACACATAAATGAGGCAACTGTCGCTAAAATAGCTGAAGGAAGGAGTGAATGCAATGTGATATATAGATAAACTAATCCTTAAACACAGAGGCATGTCAGATTCACTCCTTTGTGATGCCTTTACACCCCTTCACACCACCTGGAGTTCACCATTAAAGGCCTACTATTACCTAATCAAAACACATTAAGAGCATGTGGTATGTATCTGGCAAATTACATTTAGCAGAAGCTAGTCATTGTGAATTAAAACTTGCAGAACATGCAATGTATATGTGTGAAAGACAACATTTGACAAAGCTGTTGCATAAGACTATATTAAATCAAGTGCCCATTCTAATAAAATAAAACTTAACTGGTATTAATCAAACAAATTATAGCATCTGTATTACATAATGCCTATGTAGCTTCCCCCCTTAGAGTCCACCTCTTAGTCCCCCAAGAACACTTCAGGGCTGCTGAAAAAGAATTTGACTGCTATGTGGTTTACCCAAGGTGTAGCTGTACTTTTGAAAGACACAGTCAACTAATCTAATGTGTTATAGCAGGAAGGATCCTGTGCCTGCAGACCAAAGTCACAATTTTAAGATGACTCCATTGGCACAGCATAGATCGTTTCCAATTGTATCCTACATAGCATGGTGGGATGACATGTCTTCTGGAAATATCCAGTCTCCCGGGGTGCACAGGAGGCACTCTGAAGATTGTAATGACAGTGTTCAAGCACAGGATGGTGTCTGCTATTTACATATGTTCAGCTGAAACCCCAACTGCAGACAAAATATGCCATTTTATCTTGGATGTAGTAGAGAAGGGGTTGTTGCTCTGTCTCTATTGGCTAGACTTTTCCTTACTTCCTGTCGCGACAGGAAGTGATGGGAAAGCTCGCCAAAAGGGAAAAAAACAAATTTTTAATAGTGTTATGAAGGGTTAGAAGGTGTAAAGTTTGTTTAGACACCTCATTTCCTGGCTTTACACTATAGTAAGGGAGTCTAAACCTACTCATATGACAAATTTGAAGGTGAAGTAGGAAACAGAGTTGGCCCTAAAGATTTCAGATGAGACTTGGGAAGGGGTCTATTATGGTCTGTTGGGGGGGAGGGGGGGCGGATAAATGCTCTGTGAGCAGTAAGATGCAATTTTAAAATCCTTACACATTGGTATAGGATGCCTGAACTACTACACAAAATGGATCCCACTTTATCTGCAGTCTGTTGGAGATGTGGTTCTGACCGTGGCTCTCTGCTACATATCTCCTCTGGACTTGCACTTCACTTCAACCATTTTGGAGACGCGTACACGATCGGATATGTCAAATCACAGGGGCAACCTTGGAGTTCGCTCCTGGGGTTTTCTTGTTACATCTCTCGGACCAGGATAATGTGGGCCCCATGAAGTCCCTACACAAATATTTAGTTAATGCAGCTAGGTCACTCATACCCATGTTGTGGAGGGATACTCGTGCTCCCACAATCGTCAAATGGCTTAACCAGCTAGCATATACTTGTGAGATGGAAGAACTTCTCTTCACTAAGTAGGATAGACTGGATACATTTTCACGGATCTGGGAACCTTGGAATTTATTCACAGGCGGGAGGAATACGATAATTTGAAATATAATCCTTCATTGGTTTGTTCCTGTTCTCTGGTCATACCTTAGTGGACTGGTTTGACTGGTTGAAGCAATACTTTCTGAGAGTGAATAGACACATCCCCCAGTGGGATACTCCTATTTTCTTGTGGATACACAACCTTTGCCTCCTCCTTTTTTTTGTTTTTCTCTCCTTCCTTTGCTCTTTCCCCTCTCTCTGCTCTTTCCTTGGGGATGAACAGGAACACTCAGAGGATTCCTGTTCATTTATAACAGGGGATACAGAAAAAGAGATTGAGGACTCTGTGTTCTCAATCTCTTTTTTCTATTTTAAAAGGGAAATATCAGGGGTCTGTTTAGACCCCTAATATTTCCCCGAAGCCCCTAAAAGTAAAAAATAAAACTATTTATTAAAAAAATAAAAATAAATATAACAATATTTAAAAGTTTATAAAAAATAAATAAAAATAAAATATTTAAAGAAATCGAAAAAATTTAAATAAAAACATTTTCGGTATCGGTTTCGGCCTGACAATTTTTTTTATTTCGGTTTCGTTTTTTAAATTTCTATTTTGGTGCACCTCTAATTAGCAACATTTCCACAAGTAGTGAAGCATAAGTAAAAAGGGACTGTGACCTTCACAAAAAAATAAAAGCATTCGTTATCATGCCATCTCTTATGAACTGCAGTCTCCTACGTAGGCACATCTGAACACCTCTTCATTATGATTCAGAAAACCCTCAACATATTTGTGAAAGGAAACATTTGTAATTGTAATCTCTGATTCTGGAGAAACCGTTTCCCCTAACATTTTTTTTTTTTTCTGATTTAGTATAATGGTTTCCTGAGCGTTAGCAGATTTATTTCTGCTTTGGATAGACTTCCCTTTTCTAGCTTAAAACTGACATTATGCAATCTCATGGAGAAAGCTATTCTGACATGTTAGGAAATCATAGCTTATGTTGCGTATGGTTAAGCTGCAGCGATATTCCGTTACACACAGTAGACAATCAGAATTCAGCTTTCAGTTTTTAACAAGTTAAATGACAGTTGGAAAGTATTGGTGATTTCTCTCTGAGAGAACCTCAACGTTCATATTTTCATGTTTGCTTTGTATGTATAAATCTACAAAAACCCAACAGCACATGTCCTTAAAGTGACACTAAACTCAGGAGTTAAATCTTAAAAATTGAATCAAGTACCTTAATTATTAACAAAAATGTATGTTTTTTCTGTATCACTCAGCTGTAGATTCTCAAAATCATCTCTGAATTGGTGCTGACACTGTCCTTCCTTCTGGGGGGTGGCTACTTTTGTTCCCCATGGTCCCTGTGTGTGTTGTAAAGTAGCCACCGCTCCAAGCTCGCTCCTGTGATGGACTAGAATCTCAATACAAATTTATAAACTAAACGTGAGATTGTAGTCCATCACATCTGGGGAAATTTCATTTAAGGGTCTCCGCTCCCCGGCCTGTGGTTTCTCTGACTCTAAAAAGAGAAGGCGCCACTCTTCAACCTCTATCTCCCACCACTGGCAGCTCTTGGACATAATGCTCATTTTCTTAATTGTCAAGTTTGATGACATTTGCGCTTGCAGATTTTTCTTCGTTTGAGTATTGCCTTCCATCATGTCCTTGCATTTGGTACAGCTGCTCATCGAACGTCATTCTCTTCCAGCAACTTCAAAAGGTTTCCAGATTACTTTTGCTGCAGCATTACAGACTACAGCTTCCAGGAAATCTATTACTCTTAATCATTCCTTTATATAGGGTGGCTAAATGTTATCACCAACGTACCCCTTTCCTTTGGATCACAACGGAAATTACCTTTGCAGTAGCTTCTGACGTATATAAAGTTGCAACAAAAATGTCATACAAGGTAAGAAAATATATACTGAACTTTACCATCCAAAAATTCCAAAATCAGCCAAGATCAAGTTTATCATAACGTGAAAAAGGTCAACTTAAAAATTGTGTCTTTAGTCACCACCGGTAGTGTGTACTGTGAACTGGAAGATGGCTTCTATTTAACCCAGAGTCAAATTGTATTCCAAGATAACTGCACTATCGCTCAGTTTTATATCTTGCTATCACACCTGCCTGAATATCACATACAAACTACTCAGCCCATGCAACGTTCCTGTCACTGTACAAGTGGAAAACACCTGCTTAGCCAACTAACTGCTAGCTGCTAGCTTTTTCAGCCTATAACAATTGGCCAAAGCTCTACTTCTTACAGTATATGCTCTCTTTGCGTTCCCTAAGCGGGATAGTTTTATGATATACCATAGAAATCTTTACACACAACAATTCAATGATATGATGGTTAATGTTTACTCAGTAACTGTAAGAAAGTAAAGACTCTAAACTCAAGTTACTTTATTTCATAAGTACCATTAGAAATTCGTTTTTGTATTCACGTATACAATACAGACATCAGTTCCTGGCCCTTACAGAGCTTACAGTGCAATGGTTCCACCACAGTCATGCGTACATACACACACTATGGCCAATCTGATTGAGGCAGTTAACATACTATGTGAATTTAGATTGTGGGAAAATATTGTGACATCAACTTTCCGCGAAAGAAAGTTTCTGATCAGCGGCTACCCTAAGGCTTCCTAACACCTAATGTAAAAACGTAACCCCTTAACCAATGCATGCTCATTTCCCTGCACCAGAATCCTCTGTGACAAATGATCAACCCCTTGACAGATACCAATGCCAAAATCTACTGTTCTGAGATCAAAGCATCTAGAGGCTTGGAACCCATCCCGCGGGTCTTATTTGGCCTGCCCGCACTCATCATGTGGTCCACTATGTCTGTGGCACAGCCAAAGATGTTGGGCACCAGGCTAAGTTCAAGTGAGTGTTTGTCCCCCAAAACATAGGACTGCACACATCCTGTCACATGAGTTGCTTAACATGTATGTATAGCCAAAACATATTCCTTTATTTTTCAATAGAGCAGGGAATAACTGAAGCTCCTTTCAGTTTCATTTTTGCTGTTTGTGTCCCTTAGGGGAGATTTCTCTTTACTGTCTGTTGCAGAGACACAACAGGAAGTGAGAAGAAAAAGTAAGAAAAATCACTTCTTAGACAGCGGTCACCAGACAAAACACTCTCACTGAAAATGGTCACCAGGACAAACACGGAGAGTAAATCTCCCTAATGGGGGGCACAGATAGCAATAAAAACAAGATAGTGGTTTTAAACCCCCAAAACTCTATGCAAATCTAAAACAAAAAGTTTTACCTATACACAAACATTAATCTAGCAACAAGTAGAGTACAAGAGCCAGTGAGGACGAATCAGTGAGCCCACATTATAGGGATGGTTCTGCTGCTGAGCTTCAGCTAATTATAAAACCTGTTCTTACCTCCTAACCCCTTTTTTTTTTATGTATGCATTGTAATGTAATGTGGCAGCCCTGTGAGAGCAAAAAGTGGACCTATTCTATAATATAGTTTAATATAAAATTATATATACATATAGATTTACCACCAAACCATGTCATTTGGATATTTACCGATCGAAAACCTGAGAAAATGTTTCCGTCAAGCTATTATTGGCTGCGTGAAGCTGACTTGCTCTTATGTTGACTATGTTATGCAACTGGTTGGCTTCTTTCCTGTGTGCATAGTAATAAAAAAAAAAGTCTGCGGCCCTCTGGTCAAGACAGTGGCCGCACTTGTGACCCCCTATATTTACCAAGATCACCACAAATATCCTAGAGGAAACCCTTACAAACACGAGGAAGTTTTTTCATTGTGTCTGCAATTGCAAACAAATCCAGCCCCAATGCTGCCAAACCACAGCTCCAAACACTGTATGTTGCTCATGTTTAGGCTATAAAGTGTTAATGCAACCCAAACAACTCACAGTTCAGGAAATTGGTTTTATAGTGACTAGAAGCTGTAAACAAAAGGTTTACTTCCCCCACATTATACACACCCACTCTCTACAGACCTCAGATGAATATCAAGCTCCTTGATCAGATGAAAGATATTAATGTGTTATGTCTGAAACACTATTTTCCATGATATAAACAAATGACTTATAGCTATTACTGTTAATAAAGTGTTAATTAAACCACTTGTGTCATATCTTATGAATATTATTTCGATAGTGCTCCTGGTGAACCACCTACATACAAACCTAAGGAGTCTTTTCCTAAACAATTTGCAGAGCCATTTGCCCTGTGAATTTCTGTGAACATTTGTTTTGTGCAAACAGGGGCAATAATAACGTTCTAAGTATATTTTATTTTCAGGAATGTAATGTAATACTGTATCATGGCCACTAGATGGATCTAAGGAGCATAGGCAATAAACACTTATTTCCTGTGCTCCTCAGCGACTTCTACTGGCCATAATGTGGTATTACATCCCATTCGACCTGAAAAGAAAATATACTAAGAATTTTATTTGTTTGCCTTTTTAAACGCTCATAGAGATTTGCAGGGTAAGTGGCGCTGCACATTTTATATAATAACAATGTGCATATCAACAGATATCATATATATATTTAAATAAATCAACAACAAAAATCCCCAATATCTTTATTTGTATATTTCGAACCTCTTCAACATGATGAAAAGCTGCAGAATAAAAGGCCAATAGTGTAATTCCATTTACTTAAAATACAAAAACTATAAAATCAAATCACACTGACATGGGCCAAGCACTCAACAGCACTATGAAATATTGCGCGATCAAATAAATAAACCTCCACCAGATACGTTATGCCGAAAATATAGACTGTTTCAGAGCATCATAAAAATATATTCAGAAAGACATTGGTAAAGGCTATCTGTCTCTCATGGGGAGTTGGGCATGGAGGAATGACTAATCTGTTTGTCAGAAACCTTACAATCTATGCAAAGGTGTTTCTAATTCACTTCTAGTTCCATTTTTTGTTTAAAAAAAGAAAAAAAAACTGGGTTTACCTGTGAGGAGACAGAGACCCAAGACTGGACTAATCCCAAAACCCAAAAAAGAGGGATCCTGTGGATCTAGCATCCTAGCATGTCTGCCAGCAACTAATGGAGACCAAACTAGCTCCTAGTTTAGTCAGGCCAAACTAGGAGCTAGCATGAAATTTTAATGAGTAAGGGGAACGTACACTTCCACCGTCAACATAAAATCCTCAAAAGAGGTAGGAGCCAGTCTTTTAAAGTGCATTCATTAAGTAGCTTCTGAAATTCGCCCAGCCGAAACAAACACCCACTTCTAGGAGTGGCATATTTAGACAACTTACGCAGACGCAAGCTATGTGACTGGACAGTGACGTCTAGACAAGCGGTCCAGCCAATAACCTTTACTCAGATGTAGTGATATGTAGGGCATGTACTGTGTGGTGTTCTATGTTACATTGTTAGCAGTGCCAATAATGCAGCCAACTGGAACAAATGACTCTACTCCAACCACTAGGTAACACCTTAGGTCCCATTCACACTGAGCGATTTATCGAGCGATTTTTGCAGCGATATCGCTCATATTTCCACACGATATCGCTCTATGTAGCTTCTCCAATCCATTTCAATGGAGCTGTTCACATCTCGCCGTTCAATATCGCTTGTCGCTCCTACATGACCCTTATTTCGAGCGGTTTTGCTCCTGATTGCATACAGCCCAATAGGAAAAAGTAGCTCAATATCGCAAGTCGCTCAGTGTGAATGGGGCCTTAGGGTGCTTCCCGGAAAAAGAAAGGAGCCAGAGCTTCATACACGCTCAAAATAAATCCCATTTGACAGCACCTCCCAGGTGTTTAAAACTTTGTTTACTTGTTTAGCGCAGAATTCCCCTCAATGATGTCACCGGAGAAGCTGCGAAAATGGAGATTTAGGAAAGTACCCAAGACAAAGATCGATGAAAGCTCAACTACAGAGCAAAAAAAAAATCTTAGGAGCACACATTGAACTAATATATTGTCATGAGGTATGTCGAATGAAAATGTTTGACTACTGTTTAACAAGGGGTTGAATTAAAGGGATATGGCTACGACTAAGGCCCAGTTTGGGGGCTGAAACATGTAAGCGTTTGTTTGCTGCTGTTATGCCTTTTTGCAAATAAAGTACTGGATGGACGCATCCCCTTGCGAGTGCCGTTTTTTTAACCTTTTGAATTAAAAGAACTATGAGGTGAGTGCTTTTCACTCACCTCATAGTTCTAGCCGACCTGTGACAATGAGACTGTCACAGGTCGGCTCAGTAGATCGGGAGGTGAGCGAACACATACTGGCGTTCACTCACCTCTCGATCCTGTCACGGCTCTCTGCTGTGACAGGGGAGTGGCTGGATTCCCCCCTCCCCGCTCCGATCCGCCAGCGCTGACTTACAGAACGGACGGGGGAGGGGGCGGTTACAGCTGACTCTGCCTCTAGGGAGGCAGAGCCAGCTGTCACTCACGCAGCTGGGCGGATCCCGGCACAATTGTCAGGATCTGCTTCAGCTGCGGCGTCTTAGTATACCGCGAGCTGCAGCTCACGGTATACTGATCTTAGGGTGACGGGAGGATGCTAGTTTGTGTCCTCTCGTTACCCTAAGGAGAACTATGGGGAAAAGCCTTAACCCCATAGTTCTCCTTTAAAGGAATACCTTCATATATATTACTTGTGACTGGATAGGAATATTTTCACAAATTAAACTGAAAAATAAACTTTTAGATGATCTATCAGTTGTGATATTTGGGGAAGTTAGCACAAATGGTGAGCGCTCACAGACCAATCTTGAAGCCACTTTAACATAAAAGCAGGACAGTCTTTTATTTCTTTCATCAACACAACAATGACTTACTTCAGTGACAACATAAGGTTTGCTTGTATTTCAGCAATACAATGTCTCACCGACTAAAGATTGTCGCACATACTCCATGTGTGACTGGCTCTCTAAGCCTCCTCGGCTGTCTTCCCTGTGCCTCTAGCACACACAGCCACCTGGCTCCCCTCTGACTTCTGGGTGGCGTCCTCCTGACTCCTTAACACTTATTTTCCTCTTGCCAGCTGGAGCCCAGAGCATTAGCCAGCACCCTTTCATAAGGGCTGTGCCCAGGTGTGCAATCATTAGGTGCCAGTCCCTACTAAACCATGGACCCAGGAATGGAGATTTCATCCCTCCCAATTCTCTTTGAAATCTCCTAGTTCCAGGATCCCATGCCAAATCCAGAAAACCTGGAGAGACCTGCAAAGCCAGAATCAACAAAATAATTTGTTTCCTGGAACCACTCAGACCTCTAGCTGAGAATCCTGAATGACTACAACCCCAGGTCTACCATGGGATTGCCACACAATACCACACATTACATATATTTATTTTTTTCATAGTCACCAGATAACTTTATACATTTTTGACAACAAGTTTTGTGAAGCTCTCACGTTAGAAGTTCACAATCCACGACCATGCCCTAACAGTATTGTTAACTTCCTCACTAGCTGTTCAATGAGGTCCAGTAACATTTTTGGGGAAAATAAATAGCAGGGTTATATGGTGTATATGGGGGTGGTGCGATGCCTTTTATTGCTTCTGTATGGAACCTACGGTGCACACACCTTCTGGGGTTTAAGAACAGCAATAATGTGACCCATATGCTCTTGCAAAATGCCTTTTTGGTCAGAAATATTAACCGAGTGATCCATATATTGCCCATAATGATTTAATTAAACACAATCTCTGTGAAGCTCATCAGATGCTGTCACAGGTCCCCCATACTTTTGTCTGTCATTCAGTTTTTGGACATTCCCTCCTCGCCATCTTTGTATCTTCTGGCCCACCCATGCACAGTGCTTACATTAACACAGTTATCAATTTGAACAGTTTGCATATGTCAGTGAATTGCAACTGCAGCACAAGCCCCTATCCTCAGGAAATGCATCACAGTACATTGCTTGAATGGTACTGACAAGGGTCCAGTACGGGGATCCATTTCACAGAGAGTAGCAAAACAGTAATGACATGCTGCCAACTGAGGTGAATGAGGAGAACCTTCACAACATGTCAGTGCTTGTCTCATATCAATGCTGACATCTGTTGATGGAACTTAAAGTGGGGCATTATTTTTTATTTAACCTATGGACTAAAGTTTGTAAAGAATGACTGCCTTGGGCTACCTTGGTTGAAAGATGACCTAGTTGTCCCAGTGAAAAAAATACACAACTTTTATTTCAACATAAATATAAAATGAAAAGCCACAACTTGCTATTATGATAAACAGTGCAATAACGAACTACAAGTCTACAGAATCATTATTGCACATAGAAACATTAATTGTAAGAACTGAAAAACACAGGAAAACTCATCATATACCGAGTTGCTGGCATTGGTGCTTTGTGCCATTTTCCTGAACCTAGGCAGTCGTCATCTGTTATAGTCTTTATTCATCCTTTTTGTTGGAAAAACCCAAAGCATGATGACTATTCATGAAAAACAGAGTAACAAACTTGAAGGCGATGCCTGTACTGACCAACCAGACTCCAGCTGTTACCTTCCTAATGTACAGACATGGAAATACCACTATACGAGTCCACATGGCTGCTACAAGGCCCATGGGCAAAGAGGGAGCTGCTTGGAACTAGGAGAAGCTGCTTCTACTGCTAAGCTAACAAACCCTTACCAGCTGTGACCTGCAAGATATTGACATGGAGATGGACCTCTTACCACTCCAAAAGACCTCTCTAACCCCCAGCACAGGTGAGGAGAAGCTGGGACTTCCATAAACTAATAATGGTTACAAAATGAAAAAAGCAAACATTTGGTCAATTGGTGACTATATATGACAACCTTATTTGTCCTTCACTCCAATTTTCCATAAATGAGGCTGAATATTTGCAATTGGCCCTGGTGCTTGCACCAGAATTATGTACCCTTTACAAATTGGCTACGGCACTATGGGCTGTGGCACCAACCCACTGCCTGTGGTCAATCAGTCTCCGCCCACTCAACCTCACTGACAGTAGGTGCCACTGGTTAAGGAAGGTGTTGGCTGTAGGTGTTGCTGATTGACAGCAGGCACTGGGCAGGTGCTATAGCCAGTCTGCTATTGGCTATGGCACCTGCACATTCCCTGCTGTCAATCAACAACAGAGTGAACCTGCTTGGGAACTGGGCTCACAAAGTTCCCCATCAGGCTTCACCTACTTAACATAAGACCATCAAATGTAAACATGGGTAATGCTCGCTGACATTATCTAGATATGGCTATATTTGTGTAATATTATAGCTAGCATGCCCGACTCCTTTGTTTACATTCAGCTGCTGAATGGGAAATCTCCCAGCCAGCAGCTAAATGGGGTGGGTGGTACCATAACTGGTTGCTAAGACTCTGGAGGCCCGGTGTCCTAGCAACTTATAAACGGGAAGCTGTCAGTTTCATGACAGCTTCCAGTATATACATTTTCCACTCTGAGCATGGGTGTCTCAACGCCAGTTCAGAGTTGCTCTTACTGGCCATTTCCAAATGGAATTACTGCCATTAATTTTCCAATCTGTAAACTGCTGGCAATTCTGTTTGAATATGTCGTAGTCACAGGACAGATTCTTAAAGTGTCGGTATTATAAACGACCTGAATCTCTCACAAGTGTTGTTAAAGCTACCAAAACTGATGGCAGGGCTTTTCCGAATTTGGCGCAGAATCATTAAAAAGGTCCTTACTGCCAGAAAAATGGAGTTAAAGCTTTATTGAATTCTCCCCCATTACATTTAGCTTCTCATTGTAAAGCAATATAGGTGCAATAAACACAATACAAATCAGGAACAGAATTTGGGGGGCTCTCCTAGAGGCCTCAACATGGAACAAACTACAACACAGTCTACTGACTTTAGTCATCATACGGAGTAGGGGTCATGTTACAAAACTATCTCTTGAAAACAAAAGAAAGTTATTTCGGGAAGCCAAACATGATAATTGGTGGTTATTTCTAAAACTTCATGCTATGTGTAATACATATCAGTTCAATGACAATTACACAAGTTTTGCTATAAGCAAATAATTGCTCACAAGTGGAAAACATCCCGAGTTGTGTAAAACAGTGCTGGTGAATTAACAATGGCTGGTGTATCTGTGCAACCATACGGCAACCTAGTGCTGCTATGCAGTCACGGGGAACAGATGGAGTAATGCTTTTCCCATATTGTGCAAGAGCAACTACACTGCCTGCATCCTACTTTGTGTTAAAAGGGTCACCGTTACCCATGCTGAAGCAGAACTTCAGTCATAGTACGTTTTTTAGTTTTCCAAGAGTGTGGAAGGGTCAGACCTATTGTGAAGAACTGATTGCCATCTGTGTCCCCACTAGAGGAATTGCACTTCATTTCCTGTTCCATGGACATGACCAGACGCCAATGGAAATCTGTATTAATAGAGAGGACATCTCATCTTCGACAGCTGTCACCGGAATGGGTGTTCCAATGGGAAGAAATCCCTTCTACTGGATTTGCGCTCACTTTCTGTCCCATTAAGAGCGTTCATCAGGACAAACTGCAAATATGGCTCTAGCCAGTGCAAACACAGAAAGCAATACAACTGATCCTAGACCTGACCCTGAGATACCAATCTTTCTCTACAATCAATCTAAAACTAAAAGACAAGTTATGGCCTGAACTGTTGCACAGAAAATGCCCTATATATATTTTTGCCTATTTTAACAAAGTTCCACACTGTTATATTGTCATATGAACATTGTGACTGCAAGGTGTCTTTTTAGGCTCACGCACACAATGCTCTGAGACCATTAATGCCCAACTCTGGGCATAATTATTTTATCGGCGTTCAATTGGCTGTACAAGGCCTTTGCTGTAAAGCCACCTACCATAATCAGAATTGCCTCAGCACTTCTAGAGCTCAGTGATGCGGTCACATCTCTGCCCCGTCTCCTCCTGGCTAATCACAAAGCAAACAAAAGCAAGGAAGGAAGGAGGACAGCCCTGGAACTGGCCCCATGAAAAACAGGACAACAATGGAAGACCATATTTCAATCTTAATAGGTTTCTAATATATCATAGGATATCAACTTCCTTATTTAATAAGGTAGTGCAAAATGAAATAACTAGCTGCTGCCCAGAGCAACCAGTCAAGTTTCGTCTTTCTCCTAACGAGGTGAAACATTCAGTAAAAGGAAGTATAACATTTCAAAGATGATGTGAAAATTGCAGTGGTTCCAGGCACCAATTGTGGAGCATTTTGCACATATCATGCTGATGACTCTTTACCTTACTGAATAAGCCAATATGTACTGTTGTGGAACAAGATAAAGGCATTTACTCACCTAGTTGGTCATGCAGAAAGTAGCTCGAACCTAGGAGAAACACAAATAAAAGCATTTACAATCTATATGTCAGCTAAGCAAGTCTCACTGAAAATGATAACAGATTGCGGTCAATCAACCAATTGGATAACAAAAAAACACAACTTCCAAGGATTGCTCAAACATACTACTTTAGATTCGGAAAATCTGCATCCATAAGGACCCAAATAAGGTGCGTTTGTTTCAGGTGTGGCAAAACATGTGCTCCAAGATGGAGACACTCATAGTTTAGAGTTAGGACCACACTATATGGAGGTGCCTTGGCGTGGCTGTGCGGCTTTCACATTTTCTGCAGAAGACGCGTATCCAAACCTCTGCTGTTTACCTTAGTGGTTAGACAGGTTTTTTTGCATGCTGGCTGGTGAGTGTGCCTGGAAACTTTTTTTCTGTTTTACCGTTTCAGGTGTGGAACGCTTGAAAAAATCCTGTTTGCAGCACATTTTATGCCTTTTTCCAGCAACTTTTTCCTGGGAGGTGACAATATTACCCCCACCCCTCTTGCAAGTGTAGCCCACCTGGCTACATATCTAGCGTTCTCTCTATTCCAGCACATGCAAACCACCTTTACATTCATTCCTATGGGAGAGTCATAATCATGGTTGCCTTCAGCAGCCCAGAGTATGGCCCATCTATTGGAATGAATGGGGTAATGGCATGCATGCACACTAAGACATGCCAGTAGGTTAATAGGCCCCAGTATGATATTCTGAGTGGGGCTGCCCAGTGCTGCAAACCTTCCTTTTGAAAATGTCTTTGCCGGGTCCTCTTAGAGTAGGAGAAAACCAGAGTACACCCATGCAACACAGAAAGAACATTCAAAACAGATCAGGGCCTGGATGGAATTCGAACAAAGGACTCCAATGCTGCAAGGCAGAAGTGCTAACCACTAAGCCATTGTGATATGAACACACCGCTGGTACATAAGTTGGAGCAGCTCTAGTAATAACTTCATGAGCCTACAAGCAGCAGCACCCTCTGCAGTTGTGCCAATGCCAATGCAATAAGAACCCCACCTTCTGCAGGTTAAAATAGAACTCCAGACAATCTTCTTTTTAGATAGATAAGGGGGAGGGTAGTAACCTAAGGGTCTCTGTCAGTGTCTTGGTTGCAGAGCTCTCCCTTGAAAAAGCGCTGTAACAGATACAAAACTGTGATAGAAATGGGATGGCCTTCGGAACCTCCACCAGCTTTTTATTACTGTCTCTGCCCTTGTTAAATATTTTGTCTAAATGGTGTCACTGGGGCAGGAAGTGAGGGGAAGCCCCCCCAGTGATGCCATAGACAACCATTCAAACCTTACAGACGTTCCCAAACCTCCCCCCATTCTATCCAACTAAAACAAAATAAGTTTTGGTTGGAGTTATACTTTAAGTGCATTACAAAGCATCTGAACGAATTGTCTTCTTTTTCCTCTCTTTATGACATGGCGGGCCAAATGTCCTCTTCGTTACATGATTTGTATACAGAGACCACTGAATGGGAACGTCACTCTAATGCTAAAAGTATTCCTCTATCTTTTAGGCATGCTCCTTCCACACATACCCGAGTCCTCAAATCAGATCTTGGACTGGGCCAAGTGCTTTGTGTTTTCATTTACGTCCTCCCCAAACATAGAGACATTATAGAAGGCTGTCTGCTTAGAACGTTCTTACCAATGGATTTAATCAAATTCTTCAAACTGAGTCAGAAGACTTGTATTTATGAGGATTGGTATGCTCTGAGTCATTGAAGAAGACCCAATTTAGTCAGTTGGACTGGAGCAGCTGGCGTACGTAAAGTGTGAGCAGTCTCTCCAGAATGCTTTTCAAAAGATTATTAAACCAAAGCGGTCGATTCAGTACAAACACAAAAATGCCGTACTGTTACCGTGCACTGTTTACTAATGATTAATGGCATAGATCAGCCGAATTTACAGCATATACATTATTTTATTCAGAAGAGGAGAAGAAGCCATTTGAGGTAGGCATAAAGGAACATTTCGAACATAAATCAGTAATATAACAAAATAATTAAATTGCAATGGTTAAATAACCACTTCATATGAAAAAACATCTGCACACCAATATGATTTATATGTATAAGAATAGAACATTCTGATGAGAAGAAGTTAGTCCGAGATAAAATATTAAACACTGGTGAAATATTCATACAGCTAACTGAGCTGACTTTAAAGGCCAATGTGTATCTACTGTATATGGGCTCATTCACACGGCCACAGAGGGTCATACATGCATGGGTTTATGCGTCCGGGAGGCACCTACGCGTCACAGGTCTTTCATGCAAATGCAGCCTACAAAAAAAAATCAAGTACAGGCTGACAGACACAGCCACTGTATGGATCTTCCCACACATTTTCCTGCTGCATATGCAACTCAAAGTCTGTACTTGGGTATGGACAGGGGCTGGAAGGAGAGTCTGTAGGAGCCTGAACATGGCTGATTCGTTGATCGCAGTTGCAATGCTTTCCAGGTAGACTTTGCCTTTAAGTGCTAAACTGAAACATTTAGGCCCCTTCACAGCTCCATTGCGGTGCTTAAACATGCGATATAGCATGCACTAAAGTGCATTGTGTTAAGGGATTCATTTTGAAATATCGAAATGTCCAAACCAGCTCACCCTCCACTGTTCTCTTTGATAAGTGTGCTCCTCCACATTGCCAAGTTTGGAATCACAAGTTGATCAGCATAGCCAGAATACAAAACCAAATCCTTTATTATAATCCATTTAAAAATAATACAAGATTCAAAAGCCGCGCTCCTCTGGATGACGCTTTAGCCACTTGGGTCGGGTCTTGTTGATCAACTTGTGGTTTCAATATAGAAAATGCAGCCAGTGTACGCTAATGGAACAAAAACTGGACCTGCGGCTCTTTTGTGGTGAACTGTAATGCATGGTAAGTGCTTCAGGGTGGGTCCATTAACACCTTCTGTACTGTGTATTAGGGTGCCAGTCTAAACAAATGGTGTCATACGTTCCCACAACACGTTTTACGTAAAATGGTGCAGAATATGTCAGCCTTGGAGAAAATAATGTTTCGGGCATACTATATATTAGAAAGGTAAACTGTTTTAGTATATTCTATGTATTCCTTTAACATAAAGGTACGTTCATTATAAGCCATTTTAAAATCATGTGACGTGGCATTATTATTCCCTATTTATTTTCTAATTTTCTATTCTTTCTAATGCTATCCTTTTTTCTTAAAAGGAGAACTATGAGATGAGTGATTTCCACTCACCTCATAGTTCTAGCCGACCTGTGACAATGAGACTGTCACAGGTCGGCTCAGTAGATCGGGAGTTGAGCGAAAACATACCAGGTTCGCTCACCTATCGATCCTGTCACGGCTCTCTGCCGTGACAGGGGGAGGGGCTGGATTCCCCTCTCCCATCTGCCAGCGCTGACTGGCCGATCGGACGGGGGCGGGTACAGCTGGCTCATTCTAGATGGGCAGAGCCAGCAGTCACTTACGCAGCTGGGCGGATCTCGTCATCTACGTCGGGATCCGCTCCGGCTGCGGCGTCTCAGTATACCCGTGAGCTGTAGCTTGCGGTATACTGAGCTTAGGGTAACGGGAGGACGCTTGTTTGTGTCCTCCCGTTACCCTAAGGAGAACTATGGGGAAAAACACTGACCCCATAGTTCTCCTTTAATGCTTTTTCCACAATGTTGTAGAGAATACCGAATCATTCACATCACCTGTCCCCAAAGAAGCTTACAATCTAATCCCCTTACTACAGTCAAAAACACACACAGTACAGCCACTTAACCTACCAGTATGTCTAGAAATTATGGGAAAACACAGAGCTAGTGCACATGGTGGGGATCAAATTGAGCACCCGAACACTGGAAGGCAGCCACTTAGCTACCAAGTGTCTGTTTAAACAATGCCTCTATTTTCAGCACTTAAAAAAACAAACTCATAAGGATTGGGATGTTAGCTACTGATGTGAAAGAAGACGTTCTTTCAAAAAAGACCTTTAGATTTCATGGTAAAAGAAATACAAACAAAAGATGGTTGCCACTCATGCATGCATGACCTAGCTGCTGAAAGACTGCTGTACAAACATGCACAACTAAATGGGCTGAAAGTGCATATTTATGCTACGAAGAATACATACAGGGAGGCACCCGAAAGACATCTGCGATATGGAAGGAAAGTGATCAGATGGGGAAAAATCAATGCAGATGATCAAGTCTACCCTCACGAAGGCTCATGAGGGGGATGTCTTAAACAGTCCGGGAGGTTCTGCGCAAGATAAAACTTGAAAAACGCATAGTACACACATTTGCGCGTTTCAAACCAAATTCTACTATGACCAATTTAAGTGAAAACTCACTTGCAAAGTGAAAATGCTCTACTCCTTTAGGAAAGCAGCCACAGTGTGTACTAACTCATTAACCACTGAGTAAGCGGGCCTGCACCAATTATACCGCCCATAAAGATTGTTCCATGGAAGCAGGCGGTGGCATCAACACCAACCACAGTGTGTACTAACTCATTAACTCAGTGCGGTCCGATCAAAATAGTGCTTGCCGTATTTTGATTGCACCGGACCGCACTGCAGGCACAATGTGCCTTGCGATCCCGTGCGGGTGATCGCATTGCTGCCGGAGGGCGTGGCTACGGTACCATTCACTTCAATGGCCCTGCCACGCCTCCCCCAGGCCCAGCAATAAAGTGAGCCAGCCGCAATGCGATGCAGTGCATTCCGGCCCCAATGCAATGCAGTGCGTTCGACAGATTCGGACTGGAACGCACTGCTTATTGTGTGAACTAACCTTTAAGGCTGGGTTCACACCTAGGCGTATCGAATATGCGCGTTTGTCGCGGGATTTCAGTGTTTGAGTGTTTTGCAGAACGTTCGAACGCGCTACAAAACGCCCAGGTGTGAACCAGGCCTAAGACTGTTCCCATGAAGCAGGCGGTGGCATCAACATCAACCGCAGTGTACTAACTCATTAACCACCAAATAAGCGGGCCTGCACTAATTATACCGAGAGCTGAAATAAGAACAATGGCAACCTTGACAGTTATTACCGGAGGCATGCCTTGAAAGTAACTATTTTGTCAGACACTAAATTGGTGGGTATAGTTTGCCTTTAAGTTGGCCATACACTGGCTGAATTTTGGATGAGCCCTGCTGAAATTCAAGCAGTGTGTGGCCCTGTCACCACCACTACTGTATGTTCGACAAAAGTCGACGTTTTGTCGAAGGCGACAGTCCGAACAGTGAATGAAACCAATCATGCCATGCTGCTTTTGACACTGTTGACCACCCGCTGCTCCTCATGGTTCTCATCCTACTTATCTACGCGCTCCTTCAGTGTCACCTACAATTCTATCTCCTCCCCTCCTCTTCCTCTTTCTGTAGGGGTCCCCCAAGGCTCAGTCCTTGGACCCCTCCTCTTCTCCATCTACACCTCCTCCCTTGGTCAACTAATAACCTCACATGGCTTCCAATACCATCTCTATGCCGATGACACTCAAATTTATCTTTCCACTCCACAACTCTCCCCCTCAGTGTCCTTGCGTGTCACTAATCTACTAAATGACATATCAGTCTGGATGTCACAACATTTCTTAAAACTCAACCTTTCAAAAACTGAGCTCATGATATTTCCTCCACCCCGTGCACCTTCCCCCAAACATTTCAGTTGTGATTGATAACACAACTATCCAACCCTCCACCCATGCCAAGGTCCTAGGTGTCATCCTTGACTCGGACCTCACCTTTCTTCCCCACATCCAATCGCTATCCAAATCCTGCCGCCTTCACCTTCGTAACATCTCAAAAATACGCCCCTTCCTCACCAATGACACCGCAAAACTACTCATACACTCCCTTGTTATCTCTCGTCTTGACTATTGTAACTCCCTCCTCATTGGCCTTCCACTACACAGGATATCCCCCCTTCAGTCTATCATGAATGCAGCTGCTAGACTCATTCACCTTACCAACCGCTCAGTGTCTGCATCCCCCCTCTGCCAATCCCTCCACTGGCTTCCACTCGCCCAGAGGATAAAATTCAAAATATTAACAGTCACCTATAAAGCCATCCACAACTCTGCCCCCGGATATATCTCAGACCTTTTCTCAAAGTATCACCCTAAACGTCCCCTCCGCTCATCCATTGACCTCCTGCTTTCCAGCTCCCTTGTCCACTCCACCCATACTCGCCTCCAGGACTTCTCTAGAGTCTTTCCCATCCTCTGGAACTCCTCACCCCAACCTGTCCGTCTATCTCCCACCTTGACTGCCTTTAGGCGTTCCCTAAAGACTCATCTCTTCAAGGAAGCCTATCCCACCTCAACCTAACCACTGAACCTTCACATTCTCGCATAATTAATTACAACAGCTACCTCATGTATCATTTCCCCCTCCTCTTTTAGATTGTAAGCCCTCACGGGCAGGGCCCTCTTTACCATCTTGTCTTGAATTGTATTGTAACTGTAATGTCTTCCTTATATTGTAAAGCGCTGCGCAAACTGTTGGCGCTATATAAATACTATGTAATAATAATAATAATAATAATAAATGTCAGCCAGACACTCCCCGGTGTCAGAATACAATAGCCCAGTGGGGGTGTTTTTTCCTCATTCAGCCCATGGGGGCTATCCATGGCTCTTCTCATAGGCGAGTGTACAGCCAATTTGTCTATAAGAAACAGACTAGGGAAACCTACATGGATCATCATATTGCATCAATACAATCTCAGCCTCACAGATAGACCTGAGAAAGCCACAAAGAGAACGGTACTTGCCTGACTGCATTGTGCCAGGTGTAAAGTTTGGTGGAGGGGGGATTATGGTGTGGGGTTGTTTTTCAGGGGTTGGGCTTGGCCCCTTAGTTCCAGTGAAGGGAACTCTTAAGGCATCAGCATGCCTAGACATTTTGGACAATTTCATGCTCCCAACTTTGTGGGAACAGTTAGGGGATGGCCCCTCCTTATTCCAACATGACTGCACACCAGTGCACAAAACAAAGTCCATAAAGACATGGATGAGCGAGTTTGGGGTGAAGGAATGTGACTGGCCTGCACAGAGTCCTGACCTCAACCCGATAGAACACCTTGGGAATGAATTAGAGCAGAGACTGCGAGCCAGGCCTTCTCCTCCAAACATCAGTACCTGACCTCACAAATGCGCTTCTGGAAGAATGGTCAAACATTCCCATAGACACACTGCTAAACCTTGTGGACGCCTTCCCAGAACAGTTGAAGCTGTTATAGCGGCAAAGAGCGGGCCAACTCAATATTGAACCCTACAGACTAAGACTGGGATGCCATTAGAGTTCATGTGCATGTAAAGGCCGGCGTCCCAATACTTTTGGCAATTTATTGTATGTGAGATAGGGACCTTAGATTGTAAGCTCCTTGAGGACAGGGAGTGATGCGAATGTGTTCTATATAAAGCGCTGTGTAAATGGTCGGCGCTATATAAATACCAATAATAAATAAATGTCCACTTTGCAGGGACGAGATAGTGAGACTGATTCACTAAATGAGTTGGGAACATTCACACAATAAATTATGTAAAGTTTAACATCAATCATCCAATCATGTGAAAAGCAAGCTCCTGCAGTTATGTCACCTGCACACTGTGATGTCATCATGTCCATTTACTTGTGCTGATCCTGAGGATGCCGGGGGACATTCCCCAGCCAGAGCGGAGGGGGAGAGATGCGAGAGGTCACCACCATGGGACTGAGGATCGGACCGGACCCTTGCATTGCAGGAGTAGTCCCACTGCAAGGGTTAATATTGTATTTCTACTTTTGGAGCCAAATTGGGATAACGCCCGCTTTATATTTGTTCCCATTCACATTACATAAAATATGTAAAAATTGCTGCTTACCTTTCTGCTTGCTTACAAATCCTTCCTTGCTTTCCTCTAATGTGTAATGATAACCACTTCCCACATACGTGTCAGCACGGTGGGTGGGCTGTAACGTGGGACGTATGCATACATGTGTCCAGCCAGTCCAATGTTGTGTGAGTGCACAGCGCCCGAACAGTCACCGTATACAATCAGGAGCCAGTGGGATGGGCTTCTGATTACATGACCGCCGTGACAGCCAATCACAGCAAAGACATAAAGCCCACCTCTGTCTCCCGTCATTTAGAACCCCTAAAGGGCTGATGAGAGCTGGAGCTAAGGTGAGTATGGAGGGGGTTGGGGAGTTCATGTTTGCTTTGCCATAATAAACCCTGTCGGTTTGTCAGATCCTAGTTATAAACTAGATGTGTACACTGCCTGTCCTAAAAAAGGGTTAAAGAGATCTCAGGGCTTAGATGGTACATTGTATTTAACACATTTACACAAAGACCGGCACTTCAATCTGCCCCCCTCTAATTGTACATCACAAGCTGCCTATAGCGTCCTATATACAATTCTGCTGCAAAGAATCAACTAGAAGGGAAGAAATATCTTATGCTGTGTGAATTGTAACATATAAAACATAGTGTGTGTGTTTAGGGGGTTCTCCATTTTGACCACCAAGGTGGCAATACACTTTTAGTCACATGACCATAAACAGCCTGGGGTCAGTTGAAAAACATTGCAGCCATGGTGAGCGGGAAACATTCACCGGAGGTACTGTAGCCATGGTGAAGGAGGGACATTCACCTAACATTTTGCAGCCAAAGTGAACATTCACTGGAGATCTTGCACACAAGAAAGTGACATCAGCCATGTGTTTGTGGCCTATTCCCAAATGATAAATTGGATTATGAGCAGATAATTTGTTTTTGGATACAAAGCCAGAAGGATCACCTACTGACATCATCAGATGAATCATGGAAGGCACAATCACTGAGTTTTGAAATCAGGGACACAATATTAAATTCCAACCCCCTCCCCCCACTTCTTCATAGCAGAGGAAGAAGACAGAATGGTACAGAACTGTCATCCGATATTCATCTACCATACAGGCCCAAAGCAAACTTCGCTGAGACTTGTAGTTCCCCAACACCCACAAGATGACTGTCACACCTACCTGCCCTGCCCGGCTCCCTCATCCTGGCTGTACCCGGGCACAATGTCAAGCTGTTGTGAGTATAATGGAGCCCAGTGGGCGGCCGTGGCCCCGCTATGGCCAGATCACAACTCTTCAGATAAAGTTACTAGACTCTTCCTCCCAGAAAGCTGGAATTCCCCGGCTCCGGGAGCCGCTCGCCGATTGGCTGCAGGGAGCCGATGACACGGTAGTAGGATGGAGCAAGGAAATCCCCCTCCGAATGCTGGAGAACACGTGACTTCCTCTTTCCTCGCACCACGTGGTTCAGAGAAGAGAAACAACTTCAATGTAAACCTCACCATAATGTAAACAGAGCCACGCTGGCTGATCGAGTCATAGATGTGTTCCAGGTGATCGGTATGCACTCAGATCAATCTCCTCCAATCAGAGGAGCCCAGAGGAAGGATAGAACACAGAGACTTTACCTTCATCACCAAGATGGAGAATAGTTCTATAAATCATTCACATGGATTACTGTATACGATGTAGAGAAGACTACTGTATACAATCCAATGTATGGAGGATTACTGTACAGTGTACACCTTTCACCTGGGTGGAGGATGAGCGTATACGTTCCCCCCTGGGTGGAGGATGAGCGTATACGTTCCCCCCTGGGTGGAGGATGAGCGTATACGTTCCCCCCTGGGTGGAGGATGAGCGTATACGTTCCCCCCTGGGTGGAGGATGAGCGTATACGTTCCCCCCTGGGTGGAGGATGAGCGTATACGTTCCCCCCTGGGTGGAGGATGAGCGTATACGTTCCCCCCTGGGTGGAGGATGAGCGTATACGTTCCCCCCTGGGTGGAGGAACCAAAATGTAACATGTATAACAAACCTTTTTAATGGGATAGTTAACAGACCAACAGGGAGCTCATTTGTATGGTATACATACACTTTAAAATGCAGAGGAAGCATACAGACTACCTGCACAGGGCTTCAGCTATTTAACCCCTGTCCATCCCTTTACCCTTTGTTAGTTATCTGGGAACTCGTTTTGCTTGCCTGCAGGGATGTTCAGATACCAGTGCCGATACTTGGCATTTTCACGAGAACTACCAGGGTTGCAGCGGGGACCTGGCTCTAGCACCCCCACTGCTGTCCTGAAATCATTAGTCCGTATTGTTTTAGAAAAACCGTCACATGACAATAAACAAAAATGTATCAGTACTTGTATCTGTGAGGACTTGGACAAGTATCAGTACTTGTACTTGAAAAAATGATATTGGGGCATCTCTTATGTATGTTAAAAAAAAAAATCATATACATTAAACCAGAGATGTACAAATCCCAGGAGCTCCGTATCCACCTTAAAAATGACGACAGCTGCCTCCTAACTTTTGAATATTTCTCTAGTCTAGGAGCTGGAAAGGTATCTTTACGTGTACTTGTACCGAGCACGGTACTTGGTACCTGAACATCCCTACTTCCCTGTTTGTAATACAGCAGAACAATTCTCAGACACAGTTGACTCCTTGTGGTCTCTTCCATGAGCTAGCCTAATGTATTCGAATATGGCACTATGATGCTCCTTAGAGGCCTCGGTGAGCTTCAGACCTGCATTGGAAACCTGAATCTGATTGGTCTTTCATCATGCTATTTCATCATGCAGATAGTGAACGCTCTACAGCACAAGCTCTAGCAACAGAACCTACTAACTCACATGTGAGGAGCTCTCTGGAATCTATTTTATTGGAAGAAAGTGCAGTTTAAAAAAAAAACCTGTCAGGACAGAAATACAGAGGCTACATTTTCTGGCTTGCTTTTACTAAATTGCTGCCATCCTTATCCTTTCTTCACTACTAGGTGAACCACTAGCCTAGAACAAGTATATGTATATGAGATTTTATCAAATTTTATGACAATATTCACATAAATCACCATTATACAGTGTAGAAGTGATGGCCAACAGATTGTAAATCGTAACAATTTATAAATTTAGGTTATCGATTTTCACCTCGTTGCTGATGACGTGAACTTTGCTCACAAAATGCATCGGAAGCTCTCATGTCGCCCTTGTCAATACTGATTAGATATTGAGATGTGGATTGCTATATTATAATAATGTGGTGGGAGTGAGACTGAGGTGGAATAAGTGATTGAACCTATATTATGTTTTAATTTATATATTTAGAATAACATGAATTTTGTAATCACATGACAATGACAGGTGTGCCTCAGCCCCATTTAATACCACTTGGCTGAGATTTCAGGACACCCAGCATACACTTTTGTTCCAGGCCAGAGACTCCGTACATAACTGAGTATGGAATTGGATTGGATTCCTGGAGCATGAACCTTTAAAATTAAAGTTGCATACATTTACAACCCCTGTGCTCTGGCCAGTCACAAAACAATACAGGTTTATTAAACCTTTTTACTATTTTAAGTTGTAGACTAACTTTAAAAAATTATCAAAAAAGCATATGTAGTCAAATGAAACCTGTACTGTGAAGCTGCGATTGTGGGTTGCTTCAAAATGATGGTTCCCGGGCTTCAACCTGGAAAAGAAAAAAAAAAAAAGCATGCATATTGAAATAGACATGTAACTCAGCAACTAATTTGTTTAGTTTCAGATCGATTCGGATATTTTTTTCGTCTTTCGGATCCAAAATTCGGTTCGTTATTCTGATGTTGGGTCCCTGCCAATTTTCATTGCAGAATGATCCACAACAACAGGAAGTTGTAATGCAACCATCAACAGCTAAAAAAGAAATGGGATTGGCCAGAGCACAGCCACATGTCCCATTTTGGACAGATCCGGCACTGCATACTTGTTTTTTGTTTTTGTTTAGATAAGTGACACTTAACTCAGAAGTTAAATGTTAAAAATACATTCAAGTACCTTAACTATTAAAAGGAGAACTATGGGGTCAGCGTTTTTCCCCATAGTTCTCCTTAGGGTAACGGGAGGACACAAACTAGCGTCCTCCCGTTACCCTAAGCTCAGTATACCGCGAGATACAGCTCGCGGTATACTGAGACGCCGCAGCCGGAGCGGATCCAGACTTAAATGACGCGATCCGCCCAGCTGCCTGAGTGATAGCTGGCTCTGCCTATCTAGGAGGCAGAGCCAGCTGTACCCGCCCCCTCCCCCGTCCGTTCCGCCAGTCAGCGCTGGCAGATCGGAGTGGGGAGAGGGGAATCCAGCCCCTCCCCCTGTCATGGCAGAGAGCCGTGACAGGATCGAGAGGTGAGCGAACCCGGTACGTGTTCTCTCACCTCCCGATCTACTGAGCCGACCTGTGACAGTCTCATTGTCATAGGTCGGCTAGAACTATGAGGTGAGTGAAAAGCACTCACCTCATAGTTCTCCTTTAACAAAAATGTATCTTTGGCTGTAGATCCTCAAACCATCTCTGAATTGGTGCCGACACTGTCCCTACTTTTGGAGGGCGGCTTTTTTTGTTCCCCATGGTCCCTGTGTGTTGTAAAGTAGCCACTGCTCCAAGCCCACTCCTGCGATGGACTACAATGTCATGTTTAGTTTACTAATTTGTATTGAGATTGTAGTCCATCACAGGAGTAAGCTTGGAGC
>NW_017306796.1:518893-553336 GCF_000935625.1 Nanorana parkeri | reverse complement strand
ACAGGATCGAGAGGTGAGCGAACCCGGTACGTGTTCTCTCACCTCCCGATCTACTGAGCCGACCTGTGACAGTCTCATTGTCATAGGTCGGCTAGAACTATGAGGTGAGTGAAAAGCACTCACCTCATAGTTCTCCTTTAACAAAAATGTATCTTTGGCTGTAGATCCTCAAACCATCTCTGAATTGGTGCCGACACTGTCCCTACTTTTGGAGGGCGGCTTTTTTTGTTCCCCATGGTCCCTGTGTGTTGTAAAGTAGCCACTGCTCCAAGCCCACTCCTGCGATGGACTACAATGTCATGTTTAGTTTACTAATTTGTATTGAGATTGTAGTCCATCACAGGAGTAAGCTTGGAGCGGTGGCTACTTTAAACACACACAGGGACATTACTGTCCTTTTTCAGACTTACCTTGTGGGTCTCCTCGTCTCCCAGCTGAACATCTGAACTGCGCATGCGCCCCTTCGACACTCTTCAGATGTTTGGACGGGTGCACGCGGAGAAGACACAGGTAAGTTTAAACCTGTTTCCAAAAAAAAAAAGTTTTTGCATACATCTACTGCTTGCTAGCAGTAGATATATCCAAAGAAACGTGAGGCTTTAATAATGAATGCATTTTTAAGATTTAACGCATGAGTTTCTAGATAGGCAGAGCCAGCTGTCACTCACGCAGCTGGGCGGATCCTGTCATCTAAGTCAGGATCTGCTGCGGCATCTCAGCATACCGCGAGCTGTAGCTCGCGCTATACTGAGCTTAGGGTAACGGGAGGACGCTAGTTTGTGTCCTCCCGTTACCCTAAGGAGAACTATGGGGAAAAGCACTGACCCCATAGTTCTCCTTTAATATGCATAGCTGAATCGGAGCATGTATGCAATTAGTTGTTTTAAACATGACGAAAAAAAAAAAAAAAAAGTCTTCTGATCAGGAGGTTCAAAAACATACAACCACACACAAAAACAAATCTACTTCAACAGAGCTGCCTTGTCTGCATAGATTAAAAAAACTGCGTTGTGGGAGTAACACATCCTTATGGTATACAGGAAGCCTGAGGGATCTTTAGGCTTGTTAAAACCACAACTCCTCCCCGGGCTTTTCACATAGAACATATTCCTCAGTATGCACAGTAACAGGGGGTTACGACTAGGGATGCACCAATACCATTTTTTTCCCAGACCGAGTACAAGTAACGATACTTCTCCCTCAAGTACTCGCCGGTACCAATTATCGATATTTTTTTTTTTTTGCGTCATGTGACACTTTTTCTAAAACAATGCAGACTAATGATTTTAGGACAGTGATGGCGCACCAGGGCCCAATCACAGCTGCAACCCTGGGAGTTCTGCCACTGACTCCAAGCTGTAGAGAAACTACAAATCCCAGCAACACATTATACAGCAATGCAGAATAGCACCAACTATAGAGGACTACAAATCCCAGCAATACATTATATAGCAATGCAGAAAGGCACCGGCTGTAAAGGACTACAAATACTAGCCAATCCCATGTAACCCACAATGCACATTTATCTTCGTTTTTAAACCGGGAAGGGCTGTTAATTGCTTGTTTTTCTCTAGGGGCCGGAATAAAGAAGATATTCTCACCTGATTCTCGAACCTGCAGCAGTGAGTGCTCTGTGTCCTCATGTCTAATGCAAGCGAATGGACAGTATTAGACGTGATGGCGTCTGCGGGGCTTAGACCGCCAGAGTCTGGGGGAGAAAAAGAGGAAGCGGGGACTGTTTTAGCAGCCAGGAGGGATCAAGGATTGGGTGAGGATATTTCTTTTACTCGGGTCTCTAGAGAAAAACAAGCAGTTAACAATAAGTAAAAAATGATGCTTTAACCAACCATACATTAACACCACGGGTAAAGGAATTCTTGTATGCTGGGATGTTCAAAAGCACTCCAACTGAGGGGTGAGCAAACCAGCAGACAACACTAACGGGCCCACAACAAAAGAGCTCCCAGAGTCACTTGAAGAAACGGACGGCTGATGAGGCCAGAACAGCCACCTGTGAACAGAAGACCAGGTAATGTCTTTCCAATCTGAGAAACCAATGCCTGATGCTGAAAAGCCCATGATCTGGTGGAGTGTGCTTTGATGGGGGAAGAGTGGTACCCTGTCCTTAGGATTATAGACTTCAATGATGAGCTGCCAAACCCAAATAAGAGATAGGGGACAGCCTATGGGGGGGATCCTCAGAAATGACAGAGACTGTCTAAAAGAAAATTGTAACCATAATAAAGACTCGAACAGCGTGAACGACCTCCAGAAAGTGGAGGGAAGCCTCCTTGAGAGGTCATGGAGCAGGACAGATAGATAGAAGTTATGTCCTGGTTAACGGAAAAGGAAGAAACCAGTTTGGGACGAAGAGACCTTAAGTTTTAAAACAAGATTGTCTCTAGGTAGCACAAAAATGGTTCCTTGCAGGTTAAAGTGGACCGTTACCCATATCTTTAAAATAACAAAACGCACCTTTAGAAATGTTGAGTGATGACACTCTACAACACATACTGCTAGATAATTGTCGGCTTTGTATTCTTTATTTCAAATTTATTCCCCAGTCTTCTGACAGTGGCCATGTTTACTAAGGGCAGATTACTAGATCTCTTTACTTCCTGAAAATCTGGCACATGTGACCCTGCACATCATCTCAGGGGAGGAAAATGCCTTTCCAGGTGAGATTTCCCAGCACTACTCTGCTGATGACAAGGCAATCCCAGTGTGCATTGCTTAGGCAAACTGAAGTCATTTTGCCCTTTCAAAGCAGGAAGTGAATGCTCTGCAAGTGTAAGCATTTCATAGTCACAGCATATTACACCTGACATGTCTGTGTTTTATGTTTTTATCATCATGCATAGAGAGATGCATTGGTAGAATTTGGTTTTTGAGTGTAAAAGGTCCGCTTTAAGGCTGGCAGTTTCGAAACTTGCCTCGCAAAGGTGATGTCCACAAGGAAGGCAACCTTATGAGTTAGACAGTCAGGCAAAAAGGATGGAATTTAAGTGAGATGGTTTGCTTCTCTTACGGAAGACGTCTGTTCTCCTAGGACATATCAAAAGACTGACGTGTGGGAGAAGTTATACTATAGTTTAGTTCGCAGGCATCCAATCTGAAAGCAGTGTCATAACACACTACCAGAATGACTACACCCCATGTCCCTTAATGTAGGATTAAGAAAAGTACACCTGCAGTCTTTTCTGCCCAAACATGCCCAGTAGAACCCCATTCACTTTTTACAGGGTAGGAAGACCTGCCATCTTCCTGCCATATAGAGGTGGTGGTCTACTGAGCATGCACAGGCAGCAGTAAGTAGAGTAAAGCCTACTGAATGTAAACATTGTGGCAGAACCCCCAGAGGACCAGATATTCTGGGTCTCACAATCAATGCTCATTTTGCCACTGTTTTAGGGTATGGACACTTTTTTTTTTATTATAGCACTCATTATTTTCAATGCATTTTTTTGCCCCTAGAAATCAAATATAATCCCATTACATATAGGAGAATCAAAGAAAGAATATTTGTAATGGTAACCATGATAATGTTCTCAGACACATTGATAAATTAAGCCCCTAATGGAATAAAAAGGATAAAGGTTGCACGATTTCACTTTGCTATAGGCTTTATAAAAAGGAAATGCATAAAGAAAATCTTCTGGATGGAAAGATTTAATCCAAAAGGGAGTCTGTCAGGAGATCAGTATATGGCAGTGTCGACTGCTTTTTAACACTGCTTGCTCCAGGGCCGCCATCTATAGTCCTTGCTTCAAATAATTAATGGAACAATTAGGTTCTGGGAGACACAATCGGCCGCACATAATACGTGCATGCTGTTTTGGGGCAGCGCCTCACAAAGAGGTAAAGAAAAAAAAAAAAGAACGAACGTAGAATGACAGCCTCCAGGGCATACACAATAAAAACAGTGTGGAGAATTTATCAAAACTGGAGCAGACAAAATCTGGAGCAGCTGTGCATGGCAACCATTCAGCTTCTTTCTTCAGTTTGTTCAGATAAGTTTTGAAAATTAAAGAAGCTGATTGGTTGTCATGCACAGCTGCTCCAGTCTTGATAAATTTCCTTCAGTATCTTGCTAGTTGCCCCCACTGGCTCTCAAAGCACCTGAACAAAGCCTGCATCCAATCAGATTGTTCAGGTACTTTGAGAGCCAGCGGGTCCGACTAGCAAGATACTGAAGTTTGGCCGAGTGGGAGATTCCTCCATCCACACAGTTTAGTGTAGATGGAGGAATCTGTTGCACTTTTTCCATCTGGCCACAGAAAATCTGCAGATAATCTATAGGTGTATGGCCAGCTTTAGTCAGGGGTGGGCAACAACTGCCCGAGTTGAGCACCCCTGGGCTAAGTATTACTCAATTCATTTAGGATGGCAAGGGGAAGTTTGAGACCCTCTGTCAGATCTCAGTTGCGGTCTGCTCCCCCTTCTTTGACATTTGTCACTGGATGAAAAGGTGAAGGGAAAAAACATCACAAACTCTGGATGTTGCCATCAATGCACAAGGTGCAGAAATCTCTCCCGTGAAGACAAAGATCACAATAAAGACTCGACAGAGCTTCTCACCCTTCATCTGTCCAAAAAATAGTTCCATTATGGAAAGACAACAAATGACATTGTAACCTGCATGACCACAGTGAATAAAAATTCCCAACAATGAACATATCTCCACCCAACTCACTCAGGTTTATTTTTGCTTTTTGTTGTTTCACAATTTCTTAATCTGAATATTACTTACAAACTAAACATTTGTTTAAAACTGCGCTAATAGTCTTTGATGATTTAAAAGACTGCTGGATTTTTTTCTTCATTCAAACAAAAAAAAAAAGGACACCAGCAAACAAGACAAACCAGTCACCCTCCTGATGTGGCTCTTGTAGTAACACAATCGGGCTTGTATGCGTCAGTGCAAAAAGTAATGGCGTCCAGTAACCCACAGCAACCAATCAGCGATCACCTTTCATGTGAAATCAACTGCGAGCAACCATTAATATCAACCAGTGCACTGCTAATACTACAAAGGAAACACTGTCAATGCACACTAGAGGCAGAAAATCCACTCAACTTACACTGATCTGAGTGTCAGATCTCCCATGACCCCATCAGATCAAAAGGGGTGTTCATGGTGGCACTGGACAGGGCGGCAGCCTCCTACAAGCTCTGTGCAGTCAGCCTCCCTCTTGAGAACTGTAAATTATAATTTTGACTCAAGGGGGGGAATGCTTCAGGCTGGGAATATTTCTTCTGCAGATGCTTCAGGGTGGATATATTTGTTTTAAATGCAGTGGCTTGCAAGATGGGTATAAAGCAGTTCTGGGGTGTGCATAATTACATAGGGTTTGCATATTAAAAGGAGAGTGAATTACACTCATCTTCATAATTAGAGCTGACGTGTGACCGCTTCATTGTCACACCTCGGTTCTAATTATGGGGATGAGTGTAATTCACTGTCCCCATAATTTGCCTTTAACTGAGTGATCACATACTGCCGATCGCTCAGTTCCCGATCATCTCCCTGCAGAGCGGTGGCTGTCAGTCACCGCTCCCTGCAGGGATTACCCCCTCCCCTCTCCGTTCTTTCAGTGCTGACTGGAGGGATAGAAAGCGGAGGGGGCGGACATATCTGGCTCTAAAGATGTCAATCAAGCAGCGGGGTGGATCCTGACAATATTGTCAGGATCTTTCTGGGCTGCAGCACATAGCGGGCAATAGCCTGCTATATGCTGAGTTTTGGGTCACAGGAGGACATAGTAAATGTCGTCCTGTGAGCCTAGAGAGAACTATGGCCAAAAAAGGTTGAGCCATCGTTCTCTTTTAAGATATGGGCCTCTCCTAGGTTCAACGTGAATGACAGCAGTATTTAAGAATTGCCATTCTGAATAATCTTAGGCTTTAGAATAGGAAATTTCAGAAACCAATTCATGATCATACAATGTTGTAAAATAGGGTGACCTGGTGTACACAAGTAATGCTAGGATAAGAAACAAAAAGGCACTGGGTTAACAGGCTGCATCCCCTCTATATTTTTAAAAGGCAAAAGTTAACTTTTGAATGGAGTGTACCTTTAACCTGTCCAATATAAGTTGCTCATTTTTCATTTACCTTGGCTGCCAAGGGATACTGGATACCGCTGCCCTTTACACCAGCAAATAAGCCCAATTGAGGATTATTCACCCACACTGTTCACACACAATAAGAATGAGATTCTGCTTGGTCACTATATTCTTTGAAGAAATTACACCTTTCTGCCATGTTGGTAAACAACCCTCATTGCGCCATGTCCAACATATATATTTTACCTCAGTACAAAAATAAAAATAAAAAAAAAATAAAAACAAACATACACAGTGCATTTTACAACGGGAAAGGTGTGTTGCCTTCCAAGATTTTTCAAGATGGCTGATGTAACATCAGCCATGAAAACGAACGCACAAGCTCTGGTCAGCGTGACTCAGTCTGGTCCATTGACTGTTGTCTCTATTGAGTTACACGTATGAATGAAACACAGCCAAGCCTCAAAAAGCAGGAAATTGGGATTATAGAGGACCCGTCACATTTAAAATCATCAATCGGTTTGATGCAAGATATGACATTGTTTACATTAGATACCCCAAAGAAATATTCTAATTTGAGAAATATTACTTTCCATGTCAAGTTTGTCCCATATTTGGGGCCTATGGGTTTACATATTATTAAATCCTTCCTATGACATTCTTCTTACCTTTTGTTAGTGCAGTGAATACATTAAGGAATATCAGGCAGGGAAGGAGTGGAAGGTATGAGCAGGATGGTAATTTAGGCTCATTCATGAGTCAGGGTAATACAAAGAAAATAAAAAATTATACCTTACATCATACATTTTTTTTTTTAAGAAGGCAAAAGGTGTGCTTCTAATGTCTGATGACCCGTACAGTCGTGTGAAAAAGAAAATACACCCCCTTTGGTACATTTACCAAAATGTTTTTACGTATCAGGACATAATAAAAACGATCTGGTCTTAAAATTAGGCAAGCACAACCTCAGATGAAGAACAAGACATGACATTGGATCATCCTTTCTTTTACAAAGCAAAAATGGAGAAGCCATGTGTGAAAAGCGAAGTATACCCTTAGGCCTGGTTCACACCTAGGCGTTTTGTTTGTCCATTGCCATGTTTCATAAGCTGCCAGTCAAAACGTGCATCTTCATGTACACGCATCTTAATGTGCACAACGCACAAATAACCGCACGCTGAACACGCGCGCAAAAACGGTGCCACCTAGGTGTGAACCTGGCCTTTCTGCTTCCATACGAGTTAAGAGTAGCAGTTGCTGCTAATCAAATGTGACCACCTCAATAAAAGCCAAAGTTATAGTAATGTGCTGCTCTGGAGCATTCAGGCGTGTATGAACACAAGGCCAAGGAGGAAAGTCATCACCAATCGTTGCTGCCCATCAATTTGGGAAGGGTTATAAAGCCATTTCCAAACAACTTAAAGTCCATCATTCTAGTGAGAAAGATTATTCACAAGTGGAAAACTTTTAGGACAGTTGCCAATCTTTCCAGGAGTAGACATCCCAGCAAATTCACCCCAATGTCAGACTGAGCAATGCTCATGGAAATTGCAAACAAAAAACAAAAGTTACATCTCAGACTCTACAGGCCTTAGTTAGCATGTTCAATTTCTTGACAGTACAATTAGAAAAAGACTGAACCAGTATGGTTTCTTTGGAAGGGTTGCCAGGAAAAAAAACCTCTTCTCTCTAAAAAAGAACATGGCAACAAAGCTTAAGTTTGCAAAGTTGCATCTGAACCACAAGACTTCTGGAATAATGTCCTTTGGACAGACAAGACCAAAGTGGGGATGTTTGGCCATAATGCACAGCGCCACATTTGGTGAAAACCAGAACACAGGATTTCAGCACAAATACCTCATACCAACTGTCAAGCACGGTGGTGGTGGTGGGCTGATGATTTGGGGCTTGTTTTCCAGCCACAGCACCTGGGCACCTTGCAGTCATTGAATCAGCCATGGACTCATCTGTATACCAAAGTATTCTAGAGTCAATTGGAAGGCCACCTGTCCGACAGCTAAAGCTTGGCCGATATTGGCTCATGCAACAGGACAATGATCCCAAGAAAAGAATCAATGTGCTGTAATGGCCCAGTCAATGTCCAGACCTCAACCCGACTGAAATGCTGTGGCGGGACCTTAAGAGAGCTGTGCCTAAAAAAAAAAAAAAAAGCCTGCAAACCTTAATGAACTGAAGCAACGTTGTAAAGAAGAGTGGGCCACAATTTCTCCACAACGATGTGAGAGACTGATAAAGTCAGACAGAAAACGATTCCTTCAAGTTATTGCTGCCAAAAGGTGGTTCTACAAGCTACTGAACATAAGGTGTACTTAGTTTTTCACACACGGCTTCTCCATTTTGGCTTTAGGTTTGTAAAATAGATAATGACACCGTGTAAAATGTCATGTGTTGTTGCTCATCTGAGGTTGTATTTACCTAATGTTAGGACCAGATTATTTTTATTATGTCCAGATACTTAAACCCCATAGAACTTAAAGAGGGTGTACTTTCTTTTCCTCACAACAGTATATTTACGAAAGCGTTGTCAATATTAGGAGACAGAACCTGGACCATGTTCAGGACCCTGGCTGTGTTAATAAGTTATTACCCCAAGACATGGGAAGTAGACAGCAAGTGGAGGGATCCCTTGGTGCAACGCAAACTCCCAAAGTGCTGCACAGACTGCAGAAAATGAAAGGGCGGCCATATTTATTAAACTCAATTTGCGTATTGATCCCTTGGAGGAGTCATGACCGAGAGGCAGGAATAGAGACACGTCACAACGAAATTGTATAAGAGAGAAGAGACAGCAGTGCAAGGAGAAGAAGCAGAGGGAGTGGGGACCGAGAGAGAGCGAAAAGGGAAAGAGAGAGGTGGGAAACAGGCGGAAAGATAGAGAGGATGACTGAAAGCAAGAGGGCGGGCAGAGAAAGACAAACTTCACCAGTCCCATATACATATTGACGGGGAAACACCGTCTCAACAAAGAGGGTTGGGGACAGGAGGGGTTTATATATAAAACAGCAGCCGATTTACTCCCCCCACAGGGGGATGAACAGTTCGTGTAAGGATGGGGGGTTATGGGAGAATTCAATCAGTCTTTCTTTTTGTCTTCTGCTGGTTTAGGTTCAGATGTGTCTTCAATGGAGGGGGGAAGGGTTGCTGGCCCATCCTGGGCTGGTAGAGGAGCAGGTGTCTCGCCACTGGTCCCAAACTCATTCAATCGTGTGGGATCCACTCTATAAATCCAGCGTTGGTACAAATAGATGAAGAAAACCACGTCTGCAGAGAAAAGAATTAAAAGCAAATCAAAAGCAGCCAAGAATATTCAATAGAAATCCATTTTCTAATTGGGATTCCCCACCTCCCATAAACTCACTATATACAAATGACAGAACCCTTATCTTGGGTTTTTTTTTTTAGTTCTCGGTACACTGAACTTTCTACACATCTGTCGTTAGGGTCCCTCTGGAAAGTGACTCCGAAGGGACTCTAACCCCCCAGTTTGGGATCGTGCTGCCGGCTTCAAACAAGTACTTGGGAATACAGAAGCACACAAAGTGCACAGTGTATTCACTCTATATTCAAAAAGGTTTATTGTTAAAACAAAAAGTTATATGTGAAACTAAAAAGGGGGATGGCGGAGCATAAATCAATAAAATTCATGCACGTATACAAAAATACCAAACTAATCAAGGATAGTAAGGATCATGAGACAACATTGGTGGGGATTTCAAAAGTAAACAACCAAAAGACACAAATAGAGATAAGAGTTACAATTTGCAAAGACTAACATTTTAGACACATCTCAAAAGGGTTTCTGCAGAATATACTGACAAACACAATGTTGCTTGCTCAGACATTACCTATGTATAACCCAGAAACAGGCAAATGAAATGAATCACTCTTTCATCTGCTACATATAAGAACAAAGGACTAAAGATTTTTGTACAAGCCTGTAATTGTTTTTCGTAAGGATCTTACCATCTCTCAGACACCCGATCCTGTACATCATAGGCATCTTGATGACGAAAGCAAAGAGATCATCGATGAAGGTGTTCAGAGCTTTGTATGTTAACATCCTCCATGGGAGGTGGGCTACTGACTTCATCTTGTAGTTAATGAACAACTGTGGAGTCATTGTGATAAACCCTGTAACATAGATAAAATGAAGTCATGCTTGTGATGAGACTTAATATAAAAATATATTAAAAAAAAAGAAGAAAGTTTTATTTCAATATGATGAGCCATTTGAAGAGGCCTTTTACTTAAGAGGTACCTTTACATCCTCTTCTATGACCACCTGACATTTGTAGGCAAATTAGCTATAATTTCACGCTGAAGTTGCTAGAGGGACAGACCATTATAAATAGGGAAGCAGGTTGTTTACCACGACAGTGGAAGTGATTTTTTTTCTGAAGATATGGGTAAACAACGCGATTTAACAGCTTTTGAACGTGGGAGGATTGTTGGCGCTCTGAGCCATGGAGCGAGTATCAGCAAAACAGCAGAATTTGTTACATTTTAAAGAGCAGCTGTTAAAGTCTTTAAAGACCGTCAGCGACTAGTCAATGTTAGGGCAGAACGGAGAGTGGCAAGACTGGTACAAAACAACAGAAGGGCAACAGTGCAGTGTCAGATTCCTCGCATCACCTTTCAACATCTCGTGTAGTCACGAGGCGGCCCAACAAAGTCATCTCGTGGCTCAAAGAAGTACTGATGGGGTGGTCATAATCTGGCCACATTATATATACACACACACACACATACACACACACACACACACACACACACAGTGTCTGTGCTATAAATAAGTAACTCCTCTGGACGTCCAGACCTAGAGATATGTTGCATCCTATTGCACATTATGCTTTTGGCCTAAATTACACTTTTGTGCTGGGGTAAATTTAAAAGGAAGGTATTGAGATCATAATTTTGTGTATGATCACTTAAAATCTGATAGCATTGAAGGAAAAATTAAACCCTGGTGTAGAAATGTCAGAGGTAAGAATCTTTATACTGAACATGGAAGCAACAAATCATAGCTAAGCAAAATAAATGCCTAACTCCTGGTTCCCCCATCTCCCCATGTGATGAAGATACAACTCTCTGCAACTTTCTCCAGGGAGTCCAGGGCAGCTTGATGATGTTCCCCCAGGAGGTATGTCCTTGACACCCTGAGCTCACAGGATGCGCTGAATGATCCTAGGAGTAGGTCAGCCCAGAAGAAGACTGGATTGGAAGACTGGATTGCAGAGTGGCAGGTCTGTAGGCAACAGTGCCAGACAGATCAGCATTGCAGCGAGCATGTTTATATTTTTAGTAGTGCAAGAGATATTTTTATTTTGTTATTTAAGCTGTACTAAGGCATTAAGTGTGTTGCCAGCTAAAAACATAATTTAAAAAAATACATCAATGTGTGCATGCAATTGACAAATTGTGTGGTTTTTCAGCATACCAAATGTGAGGAGGAAGCCATACAGCATGCCAAGTACCCAGGAATACCATCCCTTGTGCTCTATGTACAACAGACTGTATACTGCATAGCATCCCAGGAGTGGGAAGAGAATCCAAGACAGGTACCGGAACGCCATCTGGACACACAAAAAGAAATAACGTGACATTTAGGGTAAAAGAAAATCCATTGTGTCATTAGGTCTGAGACTGCTGTTAAAGTAGGCAGAGACTATAAACTGCATTGGTGCGTCACTAGCGCAATTTCATTTATACACAACACCAAGTGAGCACTCCAGCCAACGAAACTTCATTTGCAATGCAGCTCTCAACAACCTTTACTCCATTCATATGCAATCATGACCCCAAATCAAAGAAAACTCCAGAAACAGAATGGCATAATGGAATTGGCAGTGAAGGAGGCCAAAATAACATTAAAATAATGTATATAGCTAAATAAAAACATAAGCATGGAAGTATTTACGTTGTATTCTATAGAATAAAAAAGAAGTCCTACTTAAAGCAGAAAAACCAGATACAGTGGATGCTGGGAAAGCCATATTAGCAGAATATTTCTGTCAGCTGTCCATATAGTTCAGGGGCAGGCAACTTTGGCATTCTAGCTGTGGTGAAACTACAAATCATGTCATGCCTGTGAGTCTTGCAATGCCTTATGGGACTTGTAGTGCCACAACAGTTGGAATGCCTAGGCTGCCCACCACTGATACAGGTATTTGTTCTGGAAACTGTCAAATGTCAGATCTTTCATTATACTAAAAAGAAGCGGCCCTCCACTCTATATAAAAACTAGCTGGTCATGTTTAGAAAAGAATATTTTAATGCCCACTCTCATTACATTCAGGGCCTGATTTACTCTCTATGCCGCCCCAAGGACAGGTTCTGCGATGCACCACCCCACCTCCCCCTTCCCATCAATGGAGAATGGCAACCAGATGGGAGGGCGGCGGGGTTAGTGTCAAATTTTTTTACTGTTTATTTTTTTTAACTTTATCACTTATTTTTTTATTTAATTATTTCTTTTTCTCACTGTCTACACGGAGGGGCAGGGTTACTTATAACCCTGCCGCTCTGCTCACTGCAGTCAGAGACTCGGGACTCGGCGGTGGAGGACGGAATCAGAGGAGAGAGGTAAGTGCAGGGGGGAGGGGGAGAAGGCTGCACACTGATTACATGTGAAATCGAATTTCACATATAAACGAAAAATCGGCTGCCTCACTCTACATTTAGCCCTGCTTGTACAAAGCAGGACTGAATGTAGAGAGGGCAACTTCCCCACAAGGACACCGCTGCCGCCCCTCTGCGCCATGCCGCCCCGAGGCCAGGCCTCGGTGGCCTTGTGGGGAATCCGGGCCTGATTACATTCACTTAGCTATGGAGGGAACACCTTATGGCACAAGCTCCACCAACCTATGCACTTCTCACTATTTAATGAGAGCAAGCAGGGCACAGCAAGGTATGTGGGTAGGAAGAAAAAAAGGCCTACGCAGCAAAAAAAAAGTTACCCAAGATGAGGCACGGAGCATTTATTTTGTGGAGTCTTCTCTAAAGCAACATATTCACTTTTACATAATAAAAAGGACAGGTCCAATTTAAAGGGATGTTGTTTAACTTAATTCATGTAAATTAAGTTAAACAAGACGCATAAAGAAGTAGTTTGTCTCAGCGCTAAGTGCTTCACACCATCTCCTGCCAAATTCTCAACTCTTAATGACTCAGGGGCTGCACCTCACAGGGATCCGGGATTCCCTTCAGCACATACAAAAGACAGAGTGTCGCTTCCATGTGTAGACATGGAGGCAGCGCTTTGTCTTTTGTATCTTTGCATAAACAAGACGCATGGTAAATGGTAAAAACGCTACAAAGCCTAGCATATAGCTTTTATTATTCAGCTCCCTGTGACCAAGCCTCCCTCTTGAATATACATTTTCCTGTATGTTGGCGGGCAGGCAGCTCAAGCTAAGCAAAGACATTTCTGCCTACAACCCTGAGAGTTGACACCAAGATGATGTTATCTTACATACCAGCAATAAAATCAGGCTTTTACAGCTTAAAGCTGGCCATCCACTACGGGAATTTCATCAAGAAACGCCCGAAATTTGCACAGTAGGTGCCGCTGTCAGCACCCTTTTGGCCGACATTCCTCAATCAGCTGATCGAAGGAGCCGATCAGAAAAAACTTTTGAACGAAAAGAGCTGGCAGCCAATGAGCTTCCAGCTCTGTTCGGGTATTCTCACAGCGACCGGTTGCCATAGTCTTGTAAGCGTTGGAGGAATCTGTAATATTTTCTTCATTCAGCCAATGGGTTGAGTGAAGCAAATTTTGCAGTGTATGGCCAGCTTAAGAATGACTCAAGCTGATTGAGGGTCTGCTCGAATATTGTTATTCCCAATAGTTATTGGAGAGCTCTTCAGTACAAGTACAGACCAGCAATTAAAGGATAAACACACTTACGTCATCATAGATCTTTGTGGAGGATGCTATATATGTGGACTTGTCCTTCAGTACCAATCTGGGGAAGATTCCAGCCACTTTATGCTCTCTATCAAGCTGCAAGAAACAAAGTGAGATACACATTCAAAGCAAAGAAAACTAAAGTTAAGATATTTTATTATTAAAACTTTATTTACAACAAATTTCTCAGAGGATTCTATTTTTTGTTATACAAAAAGGTCAGTTGTTCAGCAGCTTTCACCTTCTAATTCAATAGAGGTCAAGGTGTCCTTATACAGAATGTACATAAAGACTTGAATTCAACACTCATTTTGAGCAGTCACTGTTATGAAAGTTATAAACAGGCTTTGTGCTGCTCTGAGTTGTCGCCATACTTCCAGACATTTAGGGATTGTTCACACGATGTCCGGACCAGATCTGCAAACGCGGTGCAGTGCATTTTTTAAGCATTCCTTTGCTTTTGCTTTTTTAAGCTTAAAAATGGGCTTTCAGGTGCATCCAGTGTGTTAGTGTGCGTTTTTGATGTGTTTACATGTTTTGGTGCGTTCCAGAACAGAAAAAAAAAAAGTGCATGCAGCATTTTATTTTCCCCACACCAGAATGGACTGCACTGGTGTGAACAGAGCCCAGAAATACCATGTGGATAAGCAAGGTTAAGAGCTGCTGTACGCCCCTCTCCCAGAACTTTTATATTACAACCCACTGGATAATTAGGAAAATCAGAAACATTTTCATGACTATGGTAACAAATAACGCTACATGTGTGCTCTTAGGGAATCAAATGCTCAATCATGTTGGATACCCATGGTTAACTGCTATGGTTTCCACCAAATATAGGCCAATGCCTGGTCACGTTACTGCCTCTGTCCATTAAGGAGATCTGAATGCACGCACATATATATGTCTTTTAGCCACTGGATTTGGACTGCACATCTCTCCACTGTCTACTTGTGGAAATAGCCAGTTGTACTGTGTGAGCCTGTGAACTTGCTCTGACCGGTCCTGAAAGATGGCTGGAGGAGACCAGCTGCAGTGAATACAAATAAAGGTGACCTGAACTGACGAAGTATAGCTTTTGAAAGGGGTAACCTCACCTGCTAAAAATACTAGCTCCCCTGGCTGATCCAATGCACAGGATTTCTGAATGATAGAGCTGGGCAGTCTGCGCATGCGCAGTAGCAGGCTGAGGGCCGACCACGTGGGCGTTGTACACACAGGAGACGTGGGCAGATCCGGGAGAGGTTGGAGAGCGTTGTCTGCCCAGCTGGCCGAGGGACTGGTAACGGTAATGACGGCTGCTAAGGATCTGTGTGAGGGGAATGAGGTGCCTGCAGGGTGAGGGTCGTGTCACCATATTGTCAGATCTGTTTGGCCGGCCTGGATGGCGATTGGCCGGGAAGCCAGCTTCACGGCCAATCAGCATCGAGCCGGCCAAACAGAATGGAGTCGGCTTCCCGGGCAATCAAGAAGCCGGGCAGTGGGTAATAACACGCCGTCTGTCTTCTTCATTGCCCGTGAAGCCGGCTCTATGCTACTAGAAGTACCGTTATCGGCGAGTACCGAAATATAAATTTCGATACTCGATACCGAAAAAATACGGTATCTGTGCATCGCTAGTAGCCTACATCTCTCTAGTACAGGGGTCCTTGACAGTGTCAGCTTTGTATTCTAGGATTCTCAGTAAAGACATCTAAATCTGGGCACCTAAAGCAATTTCACAAGAGGGAATTGTGACACAGAAAAAAGGTAAAGAGTCATCTTTTTACAAAAGCTTGGCACAGGGTTTATTTCCTTTTAATAACTACTGAATGCCAAAATGTCACTAAGCTTTTAAACAAAAGTTAGAATAAAAAGGGGAAAAAAAAAAAAGGCTGTACCCCATACCGAAGCAGAAACTGGGTTAAAGGACACTGGATTTAACTTTGTTGTCCGTCCTACTATTCGGTTATCGACTACTGGGCACCACCCCAACTGTGTGTAGATATTACTTGCAAAATAGAATGGTTATCTAAAATAAATACAATCCTGATAATCCCCTAAAAAATCTCAAATTCTCATTATCACAAATATAATGAGCATAAGATTGTTAAAGTGTTAATGACGGCTCAAGTTATGTTCAACAACCCTAAAAGAATGTATGTCCTTTTAAAACCACATTAACGCTTTGATATATTCAGGTAAAATTAAGTGCTGGCTGTCAAGAATAAGTAGGAAGAAAGTACAATCTAAAATGGAAAATAGAATCTTTTGCCCCCCAAAAAAATATTTCCTGTGTTTTTTCACCTACACATTAATTCATGCTTTCAGACACTATACCGAATGCATGTGCTGACCTTAGGCCTGCTGGTAGTCAATGACCTAAAATAGGAGGAGCAATATAGCGGATTTGTAATACAAATAGTTACATTTAGAGCTGCTTTATAAAGCAGCAGTATGGACTGATCACAGAAATGTTGCCGCTTTTTAGAAAATATATACATTTGACCATGCCCTCCTACAAAGTGCCTTCCTAAAGAGCGTCCTGCGCAATGCTATCCACAAGCTCACTACAATTTTTCTACGTTTAATGAATTTATTGTAACAAGCACGTGCAGTGGGGAGTATGCACTGTGGTGCCCTGCAGAGAGCAAATATCTTGAGCAGCGTTCAAACAATTAGGCACGATATTTCAACTTGTAAAGAAGAAAACATTTTTAGTGAAGCATTATGAAAAATGAGTTACTCCATGCCGCCAGTATATCTTCATGAGATTCATAGGTTTCACAGTAAATAGGATGTCCCCTGTCTACACAGCCACGGTAAAATAGGACCAGATTGCTACGTTAGAAAGTAATATTTGACAATAAGGTTTCTAAGGGTTAGATCATACCAGCCCGATTCGGTGCCGGAACGCACTGGATCGCATCCCGGCCGGCTCACTGCATTCTGGGGTGGGAGGGGGTGTGGCGGTCCATTGAAGTCAATGCCACCACAGCCATGCCCCCCGGCCGCAGTGCAATCGCCTGCACCGGAACACGTTGCAGATCAATGGGGCCGTAACGCACTGGGGCTGGTGTGAACTAGCCCTAAAGGCATGAGCAACTTGAGGAGATGAAGAATGCACAGACATGTAGGTAAAATGTCCACATCTCTATCTTCATGAGCATTTAGTTTAGCCCTTACCTTGACATCCATGACCTTGGTGATCTTCCAAAAATCAATAAGCAGACCAATACCAACGCTGACCTGCACCACAAAGTTGGTCTCATTGTCCAAGATATAAAGCAGAACAACTAGAGACTGAAAGACACCAAAGATGACAGATCGAACAGACAGACCCTCCAAAGACTGCCGACTGTTCCAGAACTGGATATCTAAAAGGATGATAAACAAAAGACGCGACGGTATAAAACGAGGGTTGTAGATCTGCGTTATATTAATTTCAAAAGCATTCAACAAATCTGACCATTCTTAAACGCCAAAAACTCAAAGATGCTGTGTACAATGGAAACAGTTATGGTGAGAGCGAGGAGGTATGGATTTGTTTCCAGAAGAGCCACCTAGAAAGATAAACAATAGTTTGATTAACAGTGAACAACAGGAAAGTAAAAAAAAAGTTAAAACAGATAAAGAATAATACTGTTACCTAGAAGAACTTTGAAAGCCCAACTGAAGTATTGTATTTTAAACTTTATATGCAGTCGGGCAAAATGTTGTCCTGTTTGGGTAGCACTCTGGAGAGCAGGACTGCTGCTTTCACATAGAGAGCAGTGGTCCAGGACCCCAACAAGTCCGGCACGCACCCTGCATAGTAATCCAACAACCCTGCCCATACGTCAATGGGATTTTAAACTGTCCCATCTACTTGCAAGCCTGCAGGACGGCCTCTCCATTACTGTTAATGGAGAAAAAAAAATTGAGTATGTGTGCAGTAAAAGACAAGGATCACCAGCACTCAGCAATATCTTTCAATATGTCCATTTAATTGGACAGATCATAACAATAACAAATGCCAACGTTTCGGGGCCACACAGGGTCCCTTCCTCAGGGCAAAAAAGATGTGATTGTTATTGTGTCCAATTAAATGGACATATTGAAAGATATTGTTGAGTGCTGGTGATCCTTGTCTTCTACCTTGTAACTGCACGGCGCCATCCGTGGTCATCACTGCAAGCACCACTGTTGCATAGGCCGGGAATGCTGTGAGGTGTGCGGAGGGTTCCTCTATCTACCTACACTATGTGTGCAGTAACAGGTGGCTCATCGATTTGGAGGTCTTTGAAAAATTACAAGGTAAGGCTACAAGTATGAATCCGCAATGATGTTTGCTTTATAGTTCACCCGTACAAGGCTGTTATTTTTTTCCAACATAGGCAAAGTTTGATTGTAAGCAAAATACCTAAATCATCTTTTACACAGATGGCGAGAGACAATGTGAATGATCTTTTCCCATGGGTACAACTGCGTCTTGAAGCAGTCATATTTTACCATTGTGCCCACCTTAACAGAGTCCTGCTCTTCATCAGACTGCTCATAAAGGTCTTCTCCCAGAAAGTTCCATGGGCTACGAGAGTTCTGCGCTGCATAAAGTTGCCACCGCCACAAGGACAGGGGACAGAATGAAACCCGTAATGGTAGTGAGGTCACGCTGGAGTTTACTTGGCTGTAATCTTTCTGCAGATTCCAGTAGTCGTTAAAGTATAAGATAGGGTAGTAGTCACCACTGACGGCATCAAACTTCACATCTGACATGGAGAAGATAGATGTATCAATGACACAAAGATAACTGAGAAAAATCAAGCATTCATTGAACTTTCTAACCTGCACCTCAAAGACAACAGCTCTAAGCTAACTTGTCGCTATGGTAATACAGTCATATCTGTGGTAATCATGAACAGTAAAGCAACCAATGCTCATTAGCACGATTATGTGTAACAACTAGGACATCTGACTGCCTAGAGAAAATATATAATCCGCTATGCAGAAGAGTGAAGGATCAAAGCCACAGAGGTCTGATGACCAATTCTGCGATAGGTATCAACACACCCATCATCTCAGGAAAATAACTAACCATAAAGAGATCGATATCTCCTTAAACAATAAAGTAAAAAAAAAAAAAATCTCCCCCTCCTGGTGCAAGGACTTACCTATAATAACGCCTCTTGATCCGATCATCTTCTTTCCAGTACTTTTCAGAAGTCCCTCTAGCGCTGGTGCCGTCTCTGATCCAGTGCCGACTCCTGCCTCTTCCTGTCCCATGGGTCTGTGCGGGTGCACGCTGCCGGGCTGCCTGCATTGATTTACCCTGTGTCTCTCCTCTTCTCCCACCCGAAGATCTGTACTGCGCATGCACCTGCCCCATGATCCTTTGCAGGCGCCTGAGAATCTTCAGACGGGAGCGAGCGGCGGAGACACAGGTAAGTTTTAACCTTTTTGTTTTCATGTTTTAGCATATATCTACTGCTTGCTAGAAGCAGATATATGTAAAAAAAAAAAACACGTAAGCGTTTAATTGTCCTTTAAGGATGATGAGCGACAAGATATTTGGCTCTCCTCAAACTAGCTGCTATTGTGCAGGGATCCACTGACATTCTTGGGGAAATGTTACAGCAGCACACAAATACTACTTGATCCTTCACTCTTTGTCCCAGAACAGAGAATTGAGCTTTATTTATAGTGAGGTTCAGCCATAAAGGGGAGGCATTTATGGTTCACATTGTGAAGACATTCAGACCCCATTCACACTGAGTGACATGGATATCGCACGTTTTTCCACGCGATTTCGTGCCGAGCGGCTTTGAGCTACATTGCGCGATATTGAGCGACAGTGCACATGTTATCGCGCTACATAGCGTGTTTTTTGGGCGGTACTTCGTCGCTGTAACTAATCAACAGCGATCTTGATGTGACATCATTCTTTGCTTCTGTTTTACAGTGCAAAAGTGACCTTCTGTAGCGCAATATCGCACAACACCATAGAGTCTATTGGAGCCGAAACGCGCAACATCGGCGGAAAAAAGGGTCATGTACGAGCGACGAGGTACAGGTGACATTGAGCTGCGAGATTTGAACAGCTCCATTGAAATGCATTGGACAAACTACATAGAGCGATATCGCGTGGAAAAATGCACGATTTTGTGGCGGAAATCGCGCGATAAACCGCTCAGTGTGAACGGGGCCTCATAGCCCAATTGTTACAACCTTTTCTTAAATAAGGAGCACTGCTTGTAAAATTGAAGCGGTTTATGGCTCTCCTGTAAAATAAGTACCGATATAACGAACATAGCTGTAGATAAAGGAAGATATTGGGTTTTGTTCATTGGTGTATGCGAGTTGGTATTAGTCCCTGGCTGTGTTTCTTTCACAAAACAGAAAGCTGGTTTATATGGGCAACACAAACAGTTTCCTGAACACCCCATTAAAAGTAGAGATAAAAGGTAGTACAACATAACTGGTTGTTGCAGATGTTAGCAGTTGGCTTGAACCTAGCAGTAACATCTTAACATCTTAAAAGTGTATTTTTTTTTCAGAGCTTAGGTTTTCCCACAACATTAAAATTAACTAGAATGTTAAATGAATCTTGAGAAAATTAGTCCTAGTTTCCCCCTATAGTGAATGAAATAGCAGCTAGTCTGTGTCTGTGTCAGAGACTATAATGAATGATCAAGTAATAAATGTGCTGCAGAATAAAGCCAATGGTAAAATCCTGGAACATTCTACAGCTATTCTCTTGGTCATTGAAATATACAGACAAATAATACTAATACAAGCTCATACTTACATTGGTCAAGAGGTGGTGGGACACTTCCTTGTACCCATGGAGTGTGATCATCAACAATATTAATTGTTATATTTGGATGCCAGTGAGAGATTATTTCAATAGGTCCAAAATCTTCAGCTCTCTGAAATAAGACAGATCATTATATAGACTTTACAAAGATTCCAAAGCACACACACAAAAAAGAATGGCAACTGAACCAAAGTGAATCCCACCTTGATAATCTCTGGATCTACCTCCGTCTCCCCTGTCAGAAGATTCTTGGTCTTGAGGAAACGTTTGCGCTTGTATTTATTAAGCACTACAAAAGAGGGGAGTCTTTAGAATGAAGCAATAAAACAGGGAACAAAATCTAGGTATGTTACAAAAGGAAGGGGGGAGGGGATAGTGAATGAGAGAAAGTAAAATAGAAGGGACAAGAGGAGGAGACACATGGAAGCAGAGTAAGACAAGAAAATTAGGGAAAGGGAAATCAACCCAGTTGAGTAAAAGTTCCTGAAATCAGTAAATGACAGCCCAATACGAATGCATGGTCTGGCTACCAAACAAGTGCCCTCAGTGCTGAGTGATATACAAACATGAAAGTTTCTACTGAGTGAACTTGCATGTTAGTGGCTATAGAGAATGGAGAAGGAGCAGTCATCCTGACCAATTGATTCTTCCACCTCCAGGAGGAGCAATGGAAAAGGCTTGCAGGCACATGAATGATTCACGTTTGGCTGCATTCTCTTATATCTGTGGGTACCTAAAAGGTGGGTACCGTATTGGCAAGTACCGTGTTTCCCCGAAAATAAGACCTAGCACTAGCTTCAGAGATTTCTATAATATAAGACCTACCCCGAAAATAAGACCTAGTTCGGTGGTAGGGGGCGCAAATGTATTACTGCATCCAAGCAGCCAGCCAGGGGTCCGAGAGCAACGTTCAATTATATGAGCAGCCCGCACACACCCCTGTCTGTCTCGGCTTTTTAGGCCCCATTCACACTTGGCGATTCGCAAATCCCTAGTTTGTCACGCGATATCGCGCAAATGCTTGCATTGAATCGCGGCAAAATCCGCTCCAAAAAGGGTCCTGCTGTAGCGACACACGACCCGCGACAGCAGGACCCTTTGCCCCATTGCCAAGCATTGGAGAGCGATAAAATCGCTCAGTGTGAACAGGGCCCTACGGTACATAGAAAGCTGCCGCTGAAAACTACATTTCCCAGCAGGCAGCGGCACAGCGCAGGATGGCCAGTGGGGTCGGAGTGAGGTGAGGGAACTTCTGACTGGTCCATGCGACGAGGTGGCTCCCTGGACGGCATCAGAGAGGAGAGCTCCAGGACAGCTGCAGCCTTCAGCTACTGTGACACTGTATGACAGTATTTTTTCACTCCCCTTCTCCATCTTCTTCTGTACTGTATGATACAGTACATTACATATCTTTGCTCTGTGTGACACCCGTGTGCCTTAGCCTCCACAGCATATTTTATCTCCATTATTTAAATTATGGTAGAAAAAAAAAAAAAAAAATGTATGTGGAGGGGATGTGTAGCTTGCCAAAATCTAAAACAGGTTTTGAATGAATGGAGAAAGTAAGTTGGTTTTTAGACAGCTAAAGAGACCTCACTTTTACATCTATGGTTTTCATGGCATAAAAACACTCATTCAGAACAGAAATATTTAACAAGCCGGTAGTACAGACAGAAGCCAGTTTAAGGACCCAGCAGCACTTAGCCAATCGACATGCGTGACGTTAAGCCAGCCATTCTTTTAAAGAGGCTGCCATTGCACCAGAATGGACGGCAAATCAGATCTGCGCCATTTTTGGTAATGCGGTTTACTGCAACCCACAACAGTGTGTCACTGTACATTACAGTTCAACGCAGGTATGTTCACTTAGTGCTCTGCAATGCTACTCACTTTCAATGTTCCACTAAGGTGTGTATGGTGCTTTTTCATGCATTGTGGTAACACGCATGTTACAACAATGTATAGCAGTGAATGGGTCCTAAGTTTAGAAAGGAGTTCAATGCTAATTACTTGTTCAATTTTCTGAGCTTTTCCTATCCTCTGGAAAGATTATCAGACACATTCGGATTGCTTCCTAACAGCCTATGTACCACTTCCAAAACTCCAGGAAAGCATTGGGTAGCTTAACAAATCCTAAGAAAGCACCAATTTAAAAGGAAAGGTAAAAAAAAAAAAAAAAAAAAAGAGAAAGAAAAATAGATGAGAATAATAGTCTCCTTACTGCGTGATGTATGGACAGTGGCCAGCCTCCGATACAAAGCCTTCTGGCTGGGGTCTGGGTGGAGGCCACTCTTGGTCAGATATATGTGAATGTAGAAGGAACCATTATTCTGTACTCCCTGAAGCAAAACAAGAAGCAGAATATCAGCATTATAAACGAGTACTGCTATATACATTTCTGTGTCCCCATCTGCTAAACAACAATATATACTACCCCATCAATAGTATGTCTGTATAATAATCTTTGGTCTAAACAAGATTTTCTACAGGTTTCTAATGACAGAGCTGTATAGATATAACCTACTGAAACCTGTCATAAGAGAAACATGGAGGCTGAAATTGCTAAACTCTTATACCAATTACCATGCCAAATATTGATTCGATCACTGTCCTACTACGAGTCAGTGACCCAGAACAAGAACGCTGCTAAGGGCTTCGAATTCACTTTGACCTTCTTGATCTGCATTCTTTTTACAGGACATAAAAGTATTTCAAGCAACAGGACAGTATGCCAGCCAGTCAGCTAGCATTTCCAGGAGAAGCAATGGCGGTGTGTACTTCTCTTTATGGCACATGTAGCTTAGTAATTATGTCTCATTTTATAAAGATGCCTAGGGACACTAATGTGCACATCAGATGATCCTAAACAAGGTTAGGTTTTTGTCTGGTTAGATGAAGACGCAATTAGTTAAAGAGTTCTTCTTTAACAAGCAGAAAGCAATGCTAGTTCAACTATATAAAGCCTTTCAATTTAATTATTGTAGAGACTAGATTTTAGAGAACGACCCATCTGTCAATATTCTTCAATCCGATATCCGGCACTACTAGTATACAATAGACCAATATCCCGTCATCAAAAGTTCATTATACAATCCATATGAAGCTTCTCACCTCTGGGACACTGATCTCGGAGTACTGCTCATAGCAGCCGTCTCCATTTTCACCACTGCTCCAGTCTCCATACACCAAGTCTCGCTGCTCCCAGAAGAGGGCAGCAGTGGAGTTAAACTCTGTGAAGTGTTCCTTCTCTGACAAGAACACATGGAGGTCCTGTAATACAAGAAATCAAAAGAAAAAACAGAAGTATTGCACAAAACTTGGATTAAAGTAGAAATATTCTGTATAGCATTCATTTTTAAAAAACTTTTCAAATGATCATTAAAAAAGGAGAACTATGATGCGAGTGAAAAAAACCTCCGAGCCGTCGGGTGTCAATGAAACTGTCACACGTCAGCTCGATAGATCGGGAAGTGAGCAAACGCATACCGTCACTCACTCACTTTCCGATCATCTCCCTGCATTCCCCCCCCACCCCCCAACCAGTGCTGACTGGTGGAACAGATGGAGGAGGGGGCGGACACAGCTGGCTCTGCCTCTAGATAGGCAGAGCCAGCTGTCACTCACGCAGCTGGGTGGATCTGGACAGCATTAAGGGGATCCGTCCTGGCAGCAGCACTCAGTATATCGCGGGCAATAGGCCACGATATACTGAGCTTTGGGTCATGGGAGGACAATAGTATATGTCCTCCCATGACCCTAAGGTGAACTATGGGATAAAAAGGTTACCCCATAGTTCTCTTTTAAAAGCTGAACTCCAGGCAAACTGCTAAATATGCCATTGAAATACATTTATATTTATTATTTGCATGCCATTCCGTTTGAGATTTATCCAGCCACAAAGCATAGCCACTCTGGTGACCTGACTTTTCTCTGCTACAGTTAAGCAACATAGCTGGTCACCTCTCTGCCGATAGCCCGTGACTGGACAGTTAAAGTGACATTAAAGGATAACTTTTTTTCCCTCCCCCCAATGTTAATTAAAGCACTTACCTTAAATGAGGTTTCTTAATCCGATCTTCCTAGTCTTTCCTGTCCTTTTCAGCCTTCTCTCCAGCGTGCAACGGGCGTCCGATCCAGTGCTGACACCTCTGTCCTTGCTGGCACTTCCTGTCCCACGGTGTCTGCATGCGGGAGCATGCGTCCATAGACTTACCTTGCGTCTCTCCTCGTCTCCCGGCCGAAAATCCAAACTGCGCATGCGCCCGCCCAAAGATGCTTTGCGGCCGCCCGAGCAGTTTCGGATTCTAAACTTACAGGGGTAAGTTTCAACCGCTTTTAAAGCGGCTTTTTTATTTTTTTTACATATATCTACTGCTTGTTAGCAGTAGATATATGCAAAAAAACAAAAACGGAGGGTTTAGAAACCCTTTAAGGAACAGCAAAAAACGGATGATGTCATCTCCCTGCCCTCTGTGTGTTTCTTTCCAGCATGCATGAATGTAGGACACTGTGGCCCCACGCACCATCCCTTCCTCTTTCAATCTGTGTGGGTTGTACAGTGGATTACAAAAGGCTAAGATCAAGTCACATACAGGTATCTATAGTGGCATTTAAGATACTTTCAACTACATAACTGCATTCCTAGGTGTTTATTCTTATATCTGGCTGGAATACAGTTAAAATGTAATTTTCAAATTAAAAAACCCCTCTCACATTTTTGCAACCTATATTGCACCGTCACTTGTGCTGGGGTCTGGATGTGATAAGCATACCATTAAAGTGTCTTTAGGAAAAAGATTGCGACTTGGAGGTCGGGGAGCCCCGGTGGTTGTGGCTGGGTCCTGGGTTGATGAGCCTCTGCGAAACCAGCTGCTGATGGCCCATATGATAAAAATCCTGTAAGAGAAAGAAAAGGGCCATATACCTCTGCTAGCTTTAGAAAGTCACAACAGTTAAAGTCTTCCTTGGTGAAGACTCATCTCTACAACACGATCCTTACCAAGTACTGTAATATTTATTTACTGTTGTATTGCCACATGCTGGTCTGAAATGGTTATGGTCACCCTCATACTCTACAAAAGGACCAAGGTATAGTTTCTTGCCCACAATTGTCTGAACTGTATGAACCGGACCACAAATGGTACCAACAGCTACAGTCACAGTAAAGTAGCTGAAAGCTGAAAACACTGAGCCCAAGCCGGTGATCATTGTTATTTGATGGCGATCATCTGGCAAATTGGTATTGCAAGAACACTTTCTCCCCAAAAAACTGCCTCTCTCTGTTCCCTATTGTCAGGAGGAATAGGGATTAGGGATGCACTGATACTGGTTTTTCGGTATCAAGTAAGAGTACCAATATTTTTTTCTCTGTACCTGCAGATACAGAGTACCGGTCCCTTGTGCCCTGATTATCAGGAAGTCGGGCGGTGGATCATGACCCTTCCTGACTGCCTGTGAAGCTGGTGTTCTAGCAAAAGAAAACCAGCTTCAGAGGCTGCACTGGCTTCCTGACCAATCAGGAAGCCGAGACGCGGGTCATGACATGCCGCCCAGCTTCCTGATTGGCTTGTTGCTATACAGCCTGGCTTCCTGACCAATCAGGAAGCGGGTCATTATGTGCCATAACCCACCACCCGGTTTCCTGATTGGAAAGGAAGCCAGCTCTAATGCTCCCTCGGCACTGCCGGTCAGAGGGAGATCTCCCTCTGACTCAAAGTACTCGGTATCGGTGCATCCCTAATAGAGAGAGTACTTTGAAGCTGTCAAAGCAAAAGAAACACAGTTTAAAGCCTCCAATAACAGATGTTACATGATCTCAACATCTGTATCTCCAATTCACTATATTTTAAGTGTAATGTAAGTGGTGTGTAGTGTACTATAATGCAAGTTTTAGACTGCTTTGCATTGAAAACCAAGAAAAACCACTGTGTGTGCCGGTTAACACTTGCAGCACCTCTGTATACACCCAAAATCAGCAGCCATTTTGCTTTCAAAACAAGACTCCATATGACCATAGACCACCTGCAATTAGGGTCATTTTGAAGCTGTGAGGGGGCCAAAAACACATGGCCAGATTAAGAACCTTGATAAATGCATAGCACCATCTTAGACTTCTGTCCGCACTCTGGTTGTGCATAAGTCAGCATTGGAAAACGGCAAGCTATTACCAGCGACACCATGTGACTCATGGCCCCTCAACTACCCATGCCTTGACAGCATCAGGACACAGAGAAAGCACGCTCAAGCAGTTTCCAATCACAGGATGTAGCCTGAGTGGGGCCGAGAGACACTAGGAGTTGAACGGTTCCACTGGTAATAGCCAACAGTTTTACAGTGCCGATTGCTGGGCAACTGCAGTACGGACAGAGGTTACACATTGTGCTATGTATTTATTAAGGTACAGGCGTGGTATGGCTGTTTAATGTCCATCAAAGAAGATCTCCAGAATTTGGAAAAAAACTAACCCATGCAGTGGAGCTCCCCCTGCACTGGAAGGGTTAACTGCTCGTTTTTCCCTGTGAGCAAAAATAAAAGAATACCTCACCTGATCCTCAATCCTGTGACAATGGCTGCTCGCCTCTCTCCACTTCCACTCCGGCTGTGGAATGTCAGCGCCTTCACATCTAATAGACCTGTATTAGACGTGATGACGTCACAGGTTCTTAGACCCCCCAGGAGAAAATCAGACTGCGGGGACCTGTCTAGCAGCTAGGAGGGACCGAGAATCTTTTTTTTCCACCCCTAGTCAAAATGAGCATTTAACCCTTGCAGTGCAGTGGTAGCTCCATTGCAAGGGTTCATTTTGAAAAATCCTGCAGTTATTCTAGGGAGAACTTCCACTTTAAAAGGAAAAAAGGGAACAAAGATTATTAAAAACTGGAACATAAAAAAGGTAGTACAGTTAAAATAATTTGCTCGAGAGCTCCAACTACCCAAACGTGTGCACCCAATCATCATAAGCCCAAATGAGGTTCACTCTGCACTGGGGTTTAACTTGAGCTATTCCCTTCATTCCTCCCAATGGAACATTTCCTATTGCACATTTTATCTGGCGTGACTGGCTAACTGCATTTGTAGCATCAAATAGTATTGATTCCACCCGCTTACCTGAAGAGAACTCCTTTAAGCACCTGCCATGCATTGGGGGGAGGTGGCTGTGGTGGTTGCTGCTGCTGGTTAGGATTCTGTTGGTCAGGTACAACTGCGGCTTCAGTTCCGACAGAGCCATTAATGCTGGCCTGAAAGAGAATGTCAATTAACATCAACATGAACTACAGTAGGGCTGCAACTAATGATTATTTTCATAAGCGATTCGTTGGCTGATGATTTTTTCGATTAATCGGATAAAAGAAAAAATTAAATACCATCTTTTATTTGAATTGAAATATACAAATAGTTTGTTAAAAAGTTTAATTCAGAATAAAACTGCATGCATGATTTTTTGGGATCGCACCGCGCTGGAACGCAGGGCATTTTATTAGCATGCGTTCCTGTGCGCCCGATCGTACTGCGGGCAGGGGGTTATGCGCCCTTTCCCTGTGCAGAATACAAGGATACTTTATGTATGTGATCCCTTGCGTTCTGGGCATGGGACATTGTGGTAGAGGCGCGGGCTGGTGGAGACAAGCCCTTAGTCCACTTTTGGGTCAGAGGTGCAAAGTTACTAATGTCCTCCTGTGACCCAAAGTCAGCAGATAGAGGGCTACTGCCTACTATATGCAGACAGTGCAGAGTCGCGCTGCAGCCAGGAAAGATCCCATCAATATTTTCAGGATCCACCCCGTTGTCTGATAGACAGCTAGCTCTTCCTCTCTAGAGCCAGCTGTGCCCACCCTGTCCCATCTGACCCTCCAATGAGCAATGGAGGAATGGAGAGGGGAGGAGGCAATCCCTGTGGGGCGCGGTAACTGACAACAACCGATCACTGCAGAGAGATGGTGAGCTGAGCGATCAGCGGTTTGTGAACACTCAGTCCGCGATCTATAGAGCTGACATGTGACAGCTTCAGTGCCACAAGCCCCTTCAAACTATTGGGAAGAGTACATTTTACTCTCCGAATACCCACAAAGAATATAAATCTACTTTATGTGCACCAGACCCATATATTACTTGGTAAAAATAGCAGTGACATCATTACTGTGCTGTACATAGTGCAGAGAGCTGTGGGAGGGGCCCAGAAGCTACATTCACTATCGGCCTGCCTGCAGAAAACTACAGGAGGGGGCGGATACAAGACCAGTCACCCTGCACAAGAAGAGAGAGCATCTGTGACCGGTCTTCATTACAACCTCCTGCACAAAAGCAAAGTTTCATACTAGATTACTGCACAGATCTGGAAGAATCACACAAAGCACACAAAGATTAAAGAAAGAATACACACGTCTCTTGTATTTAGACAATACTTGCTTATCCCGGAGTTGAGCTTTACTGCCCAAAACATTTATTATACATTTGTCACTTAATAGAGCTAAAAGGTTGAGCTATCCGAAGAAACAACAGGCATTTAATGAGACCCTTTCACTTTTTTGTTATTGTTTATCCGATATGCAGGTGTCCTATTAATGCAGAGCCTGTGCAGAGAGTCATTGTCCCCCAACTCCCCGCTTTGGAACTACACAAAAATGCCTTCAGAACACTGCTGCCCCACCATGTTGTTTCTGATGTTAGTGGCACCCAGTGGTGAACCTTCACTCCTCTGATGCCACATGTGACCCTGAGCATTTGCTGCAGATTGACAGAATAGGATTCTAAACCCATTGGCTGATGTCTGCGATACACCTAAGGAGAAAAGACCACTAAAGCTGAGCTCAACGCTTCCCCTCAAGTCTTGCACATTTGCACTGGCTCCTCTCCTGGACTGAAATGGCATACTCTGATTTCACTGCACACTGTGGGCTTCTCACAATGTGTATTAGAATTTGCAGCGAGTCAGACAGAGCGCGCCCCATTCCCTGGGTCAGCATCGTATGGTGCCTCCTGTGCAACCACACCAGTGCTTTATATTCCATGTCCACATTCAATGTTATCTGTGGGCAACAGATAGTTAAAGAACCCCAGGCATTTTTCTTAAATCTGCACTATAAAAACAAGTTAAAGTGACATTAAAGTCTAAACAATGCTTGTGCTATTTTATTGTTTTATTCTACCTTGGAAAATTAATAAAATACTTTGAAAGATAACGTCTAAACATTGCTGTCGAGATCCACCCAGCTGCGTGAGTGACAGCGGGCTCTGCCTATCTAGAGCCAGCTGTGCCCATCCCCTCCCCGTCCGTTTCTCCACTCAGTGCTGGAGGATTGGAGGGGGAATCCCTGCAGGGAGCCGTGAGTGACAGTCACCACTCTCTGCAGGGAGATGATCGAGAAGTGAGCGAGCGACGGTATGTGTTCGCTCACTTCCCGATCTATTGAGCCGACCTGTGACAGTTTCATTGTCACACGTCGGCTCGAACTATGAGGATGAGTGATTTTCACTCACCTCATAGTTCTCCTTTAAGTCTGATGAGGTATATGGCACTTTAAGGAACACTTCACCATCTTTAATATTTACACTTTCATTCATGCCAGGAAAAGTAGCTCTTGCTATACTTCCATCCCATTGCGGCTACAGGAGCTGTGGCTCTCATACATGGAACCCACATTGCATTTGGTTGCCCCACTTTCCCTTTGCCCATTCGCAGAACGCTTTGAATTATGGAAGTGCTTTGATGTAAATGAACAAGGGGAAATGAGCTGCAGACATACGACAGCACAGATTCTGTTTATGAGAGCCACAACTCTCTAGGCGCAGTGCCGGAAGTATAGAGAGATCTAGAAGAGACTACATGCAAAGTCTCTTCTGCCAGAAAAATCCCTCTTCCCCAGTGATGTGCCGTGCATTGTACACACTCACCCATTCCTGGTACTGTACCTTGAAGATGCCATGAATGGGCCAAGTGTCAGGGAGGATGCAACTCCTGTGCGCATGTGCAGGACTTACATCATCAGTGGTCACCCAACGGCCAAAGAGGACACCTGGGAGCCCAGAAGTAGAGGCGGGGAACCGAGCAGCAGACGAAGATCGATCTGACAGTCCTGGAGAAGGGAACGCTTGGAACGCAAGTGTGCGCTAATCTGCAACTATGCTGTGCATACTCACATCAGAGGGCAGAAACACACACTTTAAACAGCAGTTTACCGATTTGATTTCATTCCTATCAAACATCTGATATGACAAGGATTCCGTACAATGAACCTGACCATTCAGACAATTTTAAAATCTGTTTGAAAAGCAAAGCTGGGACTTCCGAGTTCAAGAAGCAGCTAATGTCATACAAAAGCCATTGGACAACCTCAGCCAAATACAGTGTGTGACGCAACCACACATCTCTAACATTTCTGTTTTTTTTTGCCTTCCTCTCGATCAACAGCAGTTAACTGTGGGCACTGGGTTCCGTTTTAGGCTTTTCTCTTTTTTTTCTCCTCTTAATCTCTATGTGTTCAACTCGATAGACTTGTTTCTTTTTTCAACCTTACGATGTTACAACCATAAACACCAACTGTTTACAACTAAACAAAAGAATAACCTCTGTGTGTGGGCACAATAAACAATGAGGCCTTTGTGGGGGTTATGTGCAGGGACAAAGTGGTTCTATTTCAGAGAAAACCAGAATGTTGTACAACACAGATCTGCAGAAATGTGCTGCACGATCCATTACAGTGATATTAAAGTCCAAATGTTTTAATCCATTTCAAATGCTGATGAAATCCCTTCCAATGCATGGCGATTCTTGACATTTAAAAGTTTTAGCTTCCTGCAGAATCAGATCCCCTGAGCAGTGGTCCTCATATCCTGTATAAGGGCTTGTTCACACCATTTTCTGGTCCAGATCTGCATACGCGGTGCTATGCGTGCAGCGCGTTTTTACCGCGTTCCAGTGCTTTTTTTTGTGGAGTGGGGCTGTCAGCTGTTAACTGAAGTGCGGTGCATTTTCAGCGCGTTCCGGACCGGAGAAAATGTGGCATGCAGTATTTTTTCTGTCCCAAACTGACTGCGCTGGTGAGAACTGGAGCCCATAAAACCCATAGGGATACATTGGGATCCATTTTTAGTGCAGGAGCAAACTGTTCTGGTCCGGACAGAATCCAGACATCGTGTGAACAAGCCCTTAGTGTGGCTCATTTCCCTTGCAGGGTGCTGTGAAGCCAACTTTGTGTGTGCTAGTAAGCTGTATGTGTCTTAACACACAGACAAAATTGTAGAAATGTCACCAGCACACCAGTCCTTTTAAGATAGCAAAAGCTTTTTTTAGTGAAGTCTTTTGTCATATGACCAAACAAGCGCAAAAGCCTGATAAAGGGACCCCGTGCGGTCCCGAATGCGCTTGTTTGGTCATATGACAAAAAACTTCAATAAATGAAGCTTTTGCCATCTTAAAAAGGACTGGTGTGCTGGTGACATTTCTACAATTTTGCTGACATTCGCGGCGCCATCCGCAGTCACTGCGAGCACCCCCCACTACAAGGCACATATCGGTAAGGAGTGTGACAAGGATAGTACTTATTAAAAGGAGAACTATGAGGTGAGAGCTTTTCACAGGTCGGCTTAGTATCGGGAGGTGAGCACACATATACCGGCGTTCGCTCACCTCTCGATCCCGTCATGGCTCTCTGCCGTGACAGGGGAGGGGCTAGATTCCCCCCTCCCGCCAGCGCTGACTGGCAGAACGGACAGGGGGAGGGGGCGGGTACAGCTGGCTCTGCCTCTAGATAGGCAGAGCCAGCTGGTAGTCATGCAGCTGGGCGGATCCCGGCATAATTGTCGGGATTCGCTTCAGCGTCTCAGTATACTGCACTGCGGCGTCTCAGAATACCGCGAGCTGCAGCTCGCTGTATACTGAGGCTAGGGTGACGGGAGGACACTAGCTTGTGTCCTCCCGTTACCCTAAGGAGAACTATGGGGAAGCCTTAACCCTATAGTTCTCCTTTAACACACAGACACCTATTACGTGCGTCTTGCGAGCGTTTTTACGAGCAGATTGTGGCATATTCATGTGCATGGGCAAAACGTGCTGAATCTGCCCCAAAGTAGCAACAGGCTTATTTCTGCTTGCGGCAGGGGCCATAGAACTGAACAGGATTCCTGGGGTTGAGCGTTTTGTTGCGCTACAATACTCGTAGGTGTGAATGGAGCCTAAGCTAGTAGTTGGACAACTGCTGGAGACTGCTCTGTCCCTTGTGATCTTGCACTGCACAGGAAGTTCAGGGAAGCTGAGCTGAGAGAGTTGGAGCCAGCTGTTTGGGGAAAAATGATGACTAACAGGTCTATTCACAAAAGGGTGCAGAGTTTGGAGATGCATTGCTGGCATGTCCTATACCTTCTGGGTTGCTGGGTTGCATGACGTTGAGCATCATTCAACCCAGAAGACTGATGGAGTCTTGTGGTGGACTAGAAATCTGGATTAATGGCAAGTATGTACTTTATTTCATTTTTTTTACCGTGCCTGGGGACTAATTCCAATAATGGAAAAAAACAAACTGCCTGGATTGGGGCTTTAAACAATACCGTGGTGTATTTGCACCCCAGGGCTGCTGACTGGCCAATGAAGCAGCAAGGCACTGATAATTCATGGACTCTGCTCTCTCCTCCTGTAAGTACATACTGTATGCATGCAGCAGAGTCAGACTCCTTGCCAGTCTGATTGCTGCTGGGCAGAGGATCCCCTCCAGACCATGTGCCAGTTCAGAAGAGTTCCAAGAGTCCATGAGAAGGCCATAACCTCTATTGTCTATCTCATCTGCCTATGTACAATTGAAGGCTCTTTTCCTTCTGTCCCTCTGAATGGTGAAGATACAGCCGGCCTACCAGCATGCCTGCGCCCTTACACAGGACAAAGAGCTGCAGGCTCCCTATTATCAGTATATTGTCATTGCGCCCTGTACAGAACATCCAGTGCCTAGCAGAATCATTAGGACAGCCCGTCAGATTTTATCTATTCCTGATTAATACATAAATCTGATCAGAGCCCCCTCTATTGTTCCAGTTACTGGAGGTTTTGCCATCTTTAAAAGCAACATACTGGATAATTGTCTCTTATGGCGTCCTAATCAAATTGTGGAAGTGCATAGCTTGAACTGACGCATGCAATTATAAATCAGAGTCTGTCCAGTACATATCCGGCCTAACAAATCCCAGTGATGTGCATGTAGGGGAAATTAAAAGAAAAACTGTTTTAGATTATATCATGTTCCCAAACAATAGAAAAGCATCCACGTTGCAGAAAACTTAAAATGGAAGAAATAGGGAGGCCATTTTCCAAGCAACTGGTATCCCCTTTTCTTCACTCCCCAGTCACATGTCCCACAAGTACTGGGTTCAGGATGGCTTTCCTAAGAGTGGTCCTCATTCCTATCTCTGCCATGTGAGCATGTGTGCTTGCACATTGCAGGTCACAAGTTGCACTGTGGTGCCATTGTTTCTTAATGACACCCCAATGCACCTTGTCATGGGATGTGTATTGCATCACACCACAACGCATAGCGACCTATTACAGGCACTTTGAGTGCTATTTAGATGTAATGCACCGTTCATAGTCATTTTCTGCGATGTTGCTTTGCAGTGATGTAAATGAGGGATTCAACTTTTTTACAGAAGTAAATGAAAGCACCAAGGCAAGCCAGCGAGTTTCATAAAGAGTACCTGCA
>NW_017306796.1:485248-518853 GCF_000935625.1 Nanorana parkeri | reverse complement strand
CCTACCCATGTCCCTACCTTACCTATGGACAGTCCCACGAGTGCCTCCATCCTTGAGATGGCCCCAAAAATGCCCATGGGGACTGTATGGGTGCAGCCAGCACAAAGATGATTTCACCGCAGAATGTAAATCTGGATTATGGTTTGTTCTAATATAGTTCATTTCCTCCCCCCCAAAAATAATTAAAAAGCAATGCTTTCCGAGTTCTTTATTAGATGACTTTGTCCCAGGTGACATCTTGCTTTACTCTAAACGACCTGAGCGATGATCGTGACCAAGCTGCAGCACATAGGGGGGTTCAATGTGACAACTCTGAATATATAGATGTAAAATGAAAGATGGCCTGAAAGGTAAAGTTTGCCTTTAGCATTGTGGTGGGCCATGGCTGTTACACATCTAGGGGGGAGTAGGTCAGGAAAGGAGCTCTCATTAAAAAAGGACTTTAACTTTTCCTTCCACGTGACTGCGAAAATGAGTTAATATGTGAAAAAGTCGTCAACCATTAAAATTCCTGAATAAAGTCCAACAGACTGTAACAACCCGTTGGTGAAAGATTTACATATGATAGCGATGCCCAAGGCTGGCCATACACTGATCCATCCTTCAGGTGTGTTAAAGAATGACCACAACATGAGCCAGTCTCAAAGTGGACCCAGCATTAGATATATGATAAGTGCATGCATGATGAGCAATGAACATGCATGATGAGCAATGAACAGGGCGAGTACTTACAGGTTTATGACTGGGTCAGAGGAGACTGAGGAAATGCTTCCTCTTTTCCTTACCACTGAGGGATAGTGCACACCATAAGCAGTGCGTTCCGCTCCGATTCTGGCCGGAACGCACTGCCTCGCATTGCTGCCGGCTCACTTTTTTGCTGGGCTGGAGGGGGCATGGCGGGCCATTAAAGTGAATGGCACCGTAGCCTCTCCCTCCGGCCGCAATGCGATCACGCCGCACGGGATCGCAAGGCACATTGTGCCTGCAGTGCAATCAAAATTCTGCAAGCACTATTTTGATCGCACAGCACCGGACCGCAGGCACACTGTGCCTTGCGATCCTGTGCAAGCGATCACATTGCGGCCAGGAGGGCGTGGCTACGGTGCCCTTCACTTCAATGGCCCGCCACGCAACCTCCTGCCCCACAAAAAAGTGAGCAGGCAGCAATGCATCGATTATTGAAAAAGTTGACAACTTTTTCAATAATCGATTATAATCGATTATGTCGATTAGTTGTTGCAGCCCTACACTGCATATGGTGTGAACTAACCCTAACAGATCACAGTGCTCCCCCCGACTCTGCCTTCACCTGCTTTTCAGCCCTGAACGAGGCCGCCATCTTTGTTCGAGCATCATCCAGGATCACCATCTACTTCCTGGACAGAAATACTAGCTCAGAGATGACACATGTAAATCCTGTGTCATGTTTACAAATGTCTCTGACCCTGTGCAGTCTGCTACGGGAAAAGAGGAAGCATTGCCTCAGTCACCTCTGACCCAGTGATATAGCTGAGAACAGGGAGGCCGACTTAATAAAGAACAATTACACAAATTGTGAAAATATTCTCTTCAATTATCCAACAATGTGCAGGTGAAATAAGAAAGTGGATGTTTGCTCTTTCACACAATTGAAGGAAACATTCACACAATTTATTAGGTGAACATTCTCAGCTCTTTCAGTAAATCATCTTCATAATTAAGCCTAGACCAAGTCACTGACTTGAGCTCAAGGATGACTTTTAAAATGATGAAAGATGGAGCATTTCTGAGGGCCCATTCACACCACATCATCTCCAGACCAGATTGTTTCCAGACCCAAAATACATCCTAATGTATCCCTATGCTATTTCTGGCCTCTGTTCACACCAGCGCTGTCTGTTCCAGACCAGAAACATACTGCTTGTCCTATTTTGTCTGGTCTGGAATGCACTGGGACTGCAGGCAGGTTCACACCATTTTCTGGACCAGGTATGCTCTGGAAAATGGTGTGAACCTACCCTCAAACATGTCAACTTACAAGCTATAGGGGGCCTTATATGTGGCCCCTGATATCTCCAAAAGGGACACATACAATATTTAGTATATGTACTGCTACAGGAGACCGTCAGAGACCAAAGACTTGGCAGAGGAAATGGTCAGAGATCATTATATAGCAGTGGTTGGAGAATGAAGTTTTGCTGTAAAAGACATTCAGAGACTGGGGGACATGTTATATGAAACTGCTAGAGATCACTACTATTAAAGGCCCCTTTACAAATCAATGCTTCAGTTACTTACTGCTGGGGGCCCTGAGGACCACACTTCAAACACCAAAAGGGCTGTAGGTAACATTTATACGTACTGCTACAGGAGACCATCAGAGATTAAAGACTTGGTAGAGGAAATAAGTCACAGGAGTGGTTGGAGAATGTAGTCACGCTGTAGGAGACAGCCAGAGACTGAGGACAGTCTGCAGCTGTAGAATTCATTTGTAAAGGGACCTTTAATAAGTGATCTTTAGCAGTTTCATGTAACATGTCCCCCAGTCTCTGACCGTCTCCTACAGCAAAACTTCACTCTCCAATCATTCCTGCAGAACGATCTCTGACCATTTCCTCTGCTAAGTCTTCATTCTAGGGCAGTCTCCTGTAGCAGTACATATACTAAATATTATATGCAACCCTTGGAGACATCAGGGGCCCCCTAACACCCTGCACGTTGACAACTGATCTATATGTCCAGTATTCCTTTCTCAAAATAAAATAGAATTTCGGGTGATAGAAAATAAATGACGACACCATAAAAAAGAAGGAATTTCATTGTAAAGTAGATCCAGTTGTCAAACCTGGACCCTGCCTGGGAGACACAAACACCCAGACCTCCCGCTCCTGAAATGGTCCACAGAGCTGGATCATTCACAAGGCAACATAGACAGGAGCCTAAGGGCCCCAACGATGTCTAAGCGTCCTGCTACAACTACACAGGAGCCTAGGGGCCCGGAGAATGTGCAGTGGCCCAGATACTTCTATAAAAGGTGCCTAGGGGCCCAGATACTTCTATAAAAGGTGCCTAGGGGCCCAGATACTTCTATAAAATGTGCCTAGGGGCCCAGATACTTCTATAAAAGGAGCCTAGAGGATGTCCAAGGGCCCAGCTGTAACTAGAAAGGAGCCTAGGGGCCCAGAGAATGTACTGGGACCCAGTTACCACTAGACAGGTGCCTAGGGTCCCTAAGGATGCTCAGATGGCCACCTACAACCTTTATGCACCTGCAGTAAACCAGGGGGTAGAGGATTGGCTAAAGCTGTGCCCCTTCCCATCAGGTAGATGACTTGGGGCAATTGGTGTCTGCTGGGGCCATACCTGTGCAGACAATGTAAATGGCTTCCCTGTGACTCCCACAATACCCATCCATGTCAATGGAAGAGATAGGAGGGTGGGGTCTGCTGTCTCGTCCAGGGCCTCATTCGGCTGTCTATGGACATCAAGCAGCGCTGGCAGCCATGGATCTTTCGTGGAAGGTTTGATTTATATCGGACTACATGGCTGCACGCTGCTACGGTGACAGTGATACCGGTCACTCCCAGTTCCATCACTTACGGTCTCCCCTATCTATCTGTACACAGGCCCGCATGATGAATTCACTTACCTGAATCTCACCCCCCGGCGACGCCATCTTGCTCTTTGCTCTGTCACCGCACTCGCCGGATCTCGTGAGACGCCGCCGGGAACACAGCGGCAGACACTACCGCAACCCCAGCCAATAGGGTGCGCCTACGTCGCCAGTTGTTGGCATAGGTCACCTTGTTTACGTCTTATTGCACTTGAAGCTCCGGCCGCCATGTTTGCACAGGGCAAAGGAACTATAGACCTAAGCGGGCGACATCTTTGAAGAGGGCAGGGGAAGCTGTAATTATGGAGCAATAAGTCAATGTTCGTCACACCTATTAGTGTTGCAGTTCAATGAGGGCGGAGCATGTCACAGGGTGGCCATATTTAAGAAGGGCGAAACTGAACGCCCTGTATAATGTTCAGTGTATTTATTTTTTGGGGTTGTGTGAGTGTTATGTAAACCTTGACTACACATATAATTTGGTAAATTCTGGACAAGACAAGCACTTGAGTGGTTATTCCTGGGGACTGTAGTGGCAGCTAGAGACATTTTACTGGTGTCTTCATATGTGTCCATTGATAAGAAATCCCACAGTCCCTATTGTTTGGGTTTTTTTTTCTCAAGTGCATCAAAAGTCACCTTCTATTTACATTTTCACTAAAGTAGGATAGAGTTAAAACAGTTATTAGATTTTTCTTATTTTTTTTTTTGCTGTCTCTCACTTCCTGTCTGTATAGCCTTAACAGGAAGTGAGAGGATATCTTTCCAATGGGAGAGAAATCACCTCTTTGACAGTTGTCACAGGAACAAGTGGAAGATTTCTCCTCTATTCCTGTTCTGGTAGCAACTCAAAATGTTACCCTCACTTTCATTGCATGTGACATTAGTGAGCAGTACAATTAGACAGAGTGAATCTTCCTAAAGCTGGCCATACACCTATAGCTTATCTGCAGATTTTCTATGGTCAGATGGAAAAAGGTGCAACAGATTCCTCCATCTACGCTAAACTGTGTGGGTGGAGGAATCTCCCACTGGGCCAAGCTTCAGTATCTTGCTAGTTGGCCCCACTGGCTCTCAAAATACCTGAACAATCTGATTGGATGCAGGCAATGTTCAGGTGTTTTGAGAGCCAGCGGGGCCATATCACTGTACGACCCTCCTATTGGTGTAGGCCATGCACCCTCCTATTGGCGTAGGCCATGCACCCTCCTATTGGCGTAGGCCATGCACCCTCCTATTGGCGTAGGCCATGCACCCTCCTATTGGCGTAGAACATGCACCATCCTATTGGCGTAGGCCATGCACCCTCCTATTGGTGTAGAACATACACCCTCCTATTGGTGTAGGCCATGCACCCTCCTATTGGTGTAGAACATACACCCTCCTATTGGTGTAGGCCTATAACTTTATAGGCCTATAAACACACGTCATCCATCGTGATGCAGTGCAGGTGCTTTTATTAATGCTTTGGGGTACCTGCATTAATGTCCTGGGGTACCATCCCAAATGGGTTGCTTTAACTGTATGTTGGGGGACTCCCCTATTTCTTTAATGACATTGCCATTATCTCAGTCCCTAATTCTGCTTCAGTTAAGGACTTGGTGAGTAAACGCTTTTACAAAATACATTGGGGGGGATGACTCAAAACTGCTGCTGGCAGAATCTGGAGCAGTTGCCCATGGCAACCAATCAACTTCTTTCTTTCATTTTTAAAGCTTAACTGAACAAATTGAAAAGAGAAGCTGATTTGTTACTAGGGGCAACTATTCCAGATTCTGTCTGCTCCAGTTTTGATAAATAAAAAAATGGTGTCATCCAAGGTGCAGCCTTGGATGACACCATCATGGAAGCCACATGAGGGAAAAGCACTAACATTTTTCCATACGTCCAGAGAGTTTTAGAATAGGCTTACTGCTTTTCGTTCCATAAAAGTGTACACTGAGTGGCCAGATTATTATGACCACCTGACGTTTGTAGGCAAATTAGCTATAATGTCGCGCTGAAGTTGCTAGAGGGCCAGACCATTATAAATAGGGAAGCAGGTTGTTTACCACGACAGTAGAAGTGATTTTTTTCTGAAGATATGGGTAAACAACGCAATTTAACAGCCTTTGAACGTGGGGTGATTGTTGGCGCTCTGAGCCATGGAGCAAGTTTCAGCAAAACAGCAGAATTAGTTAACTGTTTCAAGAGCAGATGTTGTTAAAGTGTTTAAAGACTGGACTGTCAGCCGAAAATCTGGGTCTGAACGTGCGAATTGTGGCCGTCAGCGACTAGTCAATGTTAGGGCAGAATGGAGAGTGGCAAGACTCGTACAAGACAACAGAAGGGCAACAGTGCAACAAATGACTGCAGATCTTAATCAGGGATCCTCTCAAATGATCTCTAAACACACTCTTTGCCGTACACTGCATCGTATGGGATATGGAAGCCAAAGGCCTGTTCGAACACCTTTGCTGTCTACAGTTAACAAGATAAAACGTCTCCAATTTGCACAGGAACACAAGGATTGGACAGTCGAACATTGGAAAAAAGTCATGTGGTCCGATGAATCACGTTTCCAGTTGCATCATGCAGATGGCAGAGTGAGAATTTGGCTGGAACAGCATGAAAGCATGCACCCCACATGCATGAGTACAACCCTTCAAGCTGGTGGGGGCAGTGTTATGGTTTGGGGCATGTTTTCCTGGCATGATTTGGGCCCTTTAATTCGTGTGGAACAACGTCTGAATAGCACAACATACCAAAGTATCGTTGCTGATCAAGTTCATCCTATCATGTTGATGGCGTATCCCAATGGAGATGGCTTCTTCCAACAAGACAATGCGCCATGCCACGGTGCTTGTATTGTGCAGGAGTGGTTTCAAGAACATGAGGGAGACTTTACCTTGCTTAGGTGGCCCCCACAATCACCAGATCTCAATCCAATTGAGCATTTGTGGGACGAAGTTGAAAGAGCCATCAGGCAGCTGGTTCCACAACCATCAAATCTCACAGAACTGGACAGTGCTATTCATCAGACATGGTGTCAGATTCCTCGCATCACCTTTCAACATCTCGTGGAGTCAATGCCAAGAAGAATCGCCGCAGTATTGAAGGCAAAAGGTGGCCCAACCAAGTACTGATGGGGTGGTCATAATAATCTGGCCACTCAGTGTATATCCACTTGTTTTTGAATCTTGATTTCAGGGGAGTGGTGCAGATCACTCAAGGGTCTCTCACACATTTTTTTTCAAGGGCATTTGCAGTAGTTAACTCCTTTCACCAATCATCTCCCTTTATCAGTATTTCTTTTGCTTTGCCTAGGGAATCTACATTTTCCGTTTGTGGTCCTACCCTTTGGGTTCACCACCGGTCCCACAGTGTTCACCATGATGCTGGCTGCAGTGCTGGCGATCCTTCACACCAGGGGATCTATGTAATCCCTTACTTGATTGTTATGGGTAGGTGCCTAGATGACTAAATCAAAGTTTTGTTCTGTGTGCAGATTTCCATATGGCTAAATCATACATTTGCATAAATCCTCCCTGGTTCCATTCAAATATTTAGGTAAAATTCTGAATACCTGCACATTAAGGCTCTTGCTGTCCTTCTCATTCTGCCTTATGACAGTAGCTCTCCCTGTTCTGTACTGTTCACAGACTGATGGTATTCGTCTTCAAGGCATTTCTTTTTACCCCAATTCCACACCAACATTCTCCAAGGGGCCATCTACTCCCAATGGACAAGTTATCTCTCTTTAGACTACAAGTTCATTATCAGACCAAGATCTTCTTTCTCAGTTGTCTTCATTCTTTCCCAGTGACAAACTGGATTTTCTTTTCCAGGTGGCTTCATTCTTCCCCAGTAACTGTGCGTCTGCCGTTCCTTCCTCTCTAGTGAACGATCCTCAACACAGATGCAAACCTCCTCAGTGAGGAGGGTTTTCTGGTGCTCTGTGGGTTCATGGTTGCTTGATCCTAGTGGAGTTATCCCTGCAGATCAACATCATTGGGATCAAGGTTTTTGGTCTACACTGGACCTTACTTTTCAATTCAAGCCAATGTCAGCACTTCACATACCAGGAAAAGACAACTGGCCCACTCTTTCAAGAGGTATTTCTCAAGATCTGTAACCCTTGGGAAACTCTGGACATTGACCTAATGGTGTCTTGGTCAAACAGCAAGAGCTCCAGGTTCATAGTTCATTGTGACGATAGATGTTGATTGCAACATCCCCTGGATTCCTCTGGATGGTGCTGGGGGTTCATCCATGTGTCCCCCATGAGGTTACCCTAAAATTAATCAGTGAGGGTCACTAAAAAGGCCTTTCTGGCTTATAAAAGTAAAGCAAGTATTGTAGATTCTTAGGTGAAATACAGATTACCCTCTTCCATTTGAACCCAAAGCAGCTGTGCTGGACTGAAATTACTTTAGCTGCTTTGGGACTTTTCTTTGTATGTAAGGTAGCAATAATATATAGACAAATCCAAACGGGTATCATTTTAAACTTCTGAATAACTTTTTTAGCAAATCAGAAAAAGGGCATTTCAAATCATTTACAAAATGTATGTTATAAATCAGGGGTAGTACTGCAGCTCCTGATATAAAAAAGGGGAGTTCTAAGATGAAGGGGGGCATCTGATGTGAAAAGGGGGTATCTGATGTGAAAAGGGGGCTTCGGATGTGAAGAGGGCTTCTGATATGTAAAAGAAGAGGACTCTGATATTAAGGGGGCTCCTAATGGAAAGGGGGCTCCTAATGGAAAAGGGGCTCTGATGTGAAAAGGGGGCTTCTGATGGGAAGAAGGCTTCTGATATGTAAAAGAAGGGGACTCTGATATGAAGGGGGCTCCTAATGGAAATGGGGCTCTGATGTGAAAAGGGGAATTCTGCTGTGAAAGGGGGACTCCTGATTAGACCTGTGAAGGTGAGCCACTTTTTTTTTTTGCATGGGGTCTTCCCTTAAAATCCATACTATATACCGTACTTATAAAGGGTGCCGTGGCTGAAAAAAGGTTGAGCAATGCTGTTTTTTATTAAATTTTATACCTTTGAATACCTGACCTTGCTGACTAATAAGAAGCACTTCTTGCTAAAAAGTGCTTCTCACTGGTCAGCGTGGTCAGGTGACCGTGCTTGCCATTTGTGAGCGTTTTGCTAGATTCTCAGTGCAGGGCTGCAGTGAGGGGATAGCGGTTCCACTCAAAGGTATGACCAGGAGGGTGGAGAGAGATGTCAGATTTGTGTGTGGATAAGTTAATGTTCTTACATTGTGAGAAAGTTTAATTACCCTTTAAGCAAATAAAAACAAAATTTACTATTGCTAAGGTGAGTTTGAGGCCTCATTAACACGGGCGTGCACAGCCAAACAGCATGCACATCCATGCAGAAACCTGTGCCCGGGAGGGGCACGTACTGCATGTAGCCTTGGGTAGCTGCCTGTATAACTCAATGACAGGAACTATGACTGACTATAACTCAGCTACATGCTGACCCGAACTTGCACATTTATGCAGGTATGGATGCATGCCCTTTAACATAGACAGTCTAGGGGGGAATTCATACACACTGGAGAAAACAGGATCTGGAGCAGTTGCCAATAGCAACCAATCAGCTTTTCTCTTCAGTTTGTTCAGTTATCCATTGAAAATGAAAGCTGATCGATTACTATGGACAACTGCTCTAGATTCTTTCTTCTCCAGTTTTGATAAATTCCCCTCTCTGTGTCCAAGGGTCTGCATCCGTACCTGTGCAGATATGCAAATTTGGGTTGCCGTGTAGCCATGTCCTGTCATTGTGTTGTAGGGGCACCTGTAGCACGTTTCTGTTCGGCTGTGCACGTCCATATGAATAAGGCATTCTAAGCATATCAGCAAGCACTTCTAGCAACTATATAATAAAGAGGAACAAGTATTGTAAGTGTACTGGTTCTTTAAAACTGGTGACAGTTGATAATTATTCTTTTCACATGTGCTTTCCCTGTCTATGTTTTGATTTTGTTGCATCCCAGGATGTAACCACTTCCGATTTAAGCTAGGACAATGGCTACATAATGTATCGATATGCAACCAGCACTGACATCTGGCCAAGACTGTTGGGCCCCAGCATGGCCTCTTTGTTTGACTGTTACCCAAAGGGCAACTGCAGTTTCATTAAAAGGTTGAATATATAACCTTAGTCTAAAGACCTAAAAATTCTTCTTGCGCTCCATCTAATTTTTCTGCATTTCTATAATGAATTGGCTCGTATTCTTAAGAGCCCATTCACACCAGGGTGGTTGCCGCTCTGAACTCAAATGGGAGTTTTTAATTGCGCTTCAGCTTTGAAACGCAATTAAAAATGCCAAAAACCCAGCTGATCAGCTCGGTTCCATTGAAAGCTGTATGGAAACCGCACTGATTGGTGTGGCAAAAATAGTGCCGGGAGCAGTTCGGGCGGGGGGCGTTTCGGATCCCGAGGTCGCATGAACGATCCCCATAGCAATGTAGGGGATCTAGTAGCATACGAACAGACTGCACTATCCAGAGAAGTCCAATACTTCAGACTTTATTGAAATTCACAGCAAATCCAGTATAACAGTGAATCAAAGTGTATAAAGCAACAAATACCAGCACTGCACACCCCCACCACATGTTTCACCCGTAGGCTTATTCATAGAGGTGTATGGGATTGTTCATGTCGGCAGATCCGTGTGGCCTTCCCCGGTGTGAACAGGGTCTAAAGGTTAATTGTGGTTAAAATTTAGAATTCAGTGAGCACAACCTGTCTACTCTATTTCACATGCAAGAAATTACATTTCATATTTGCTTACAGCATTCTAAAACACTCCCAGCTTTCAAATCCGAATAATGAAAACTGGTCATACTCTGGTCTGTGGCAATTTACACACAATGGGTTCCGTTCACATCTAAACCTGAAAAGAAAAAATAATAATAATCGTAATCTGCACTGAAATGCTGTCACTTAGGTGTGAGAGTACTTCAATGTTCTTTGGGTAAAATCAGTATTTTCTTTAATTGATAGAATCCTACTTTTAGGTGAAGAAACTGAAAAGGAATGAGTGACAGAGAGATATAGCTGCAAAACAGGGACAGTCCTTCCAAATGAGACACACTTGAAGCAAATAAAGACCATCCTAACCATAGTACTTTAAAGTGGTTTCCAGCTGTGTTCTAGATTTTCAGAATCTATGGTGTGTGTGTGTGATGTACGCCATGTTATAAAGATAAGTCGTGAATGTTGGCGATTTAAGTAGAACTCCTGCAATTTCGGATACAGCAGGAATGATTTAGAATCGCTGTTAAGGTTCTTATTGTGGTTTGTGTCCCAAAGAAGAGATGTTCCTCCACTTCCTGCCCCAGAAATAGAGAGCAACCTTTCTAGATCTTGGCATAGGGAATATTTTACTTGTGCAGTTGATTCTACAAACATATACTTTGTATATTGCATACATTAATTCCCATACTTAGAGCTGCATTTTTCCCTCTCAGTTCTTAAGAACTACACAGCAAGGCAATGCAAAATAGTAGAAGACAGATTATGACAATAATTTTTGTGTAAGAAAGGAGCTTGATTCATATTGAATACAATGGGATTTATATTTTTGAGCGTTTTGTAGAGCGTTCGTCGAGCGTAGAACGCGCTACAAAACGTTCAGGTGTGAACGAGGGCTTATCTACTGTTCTGAAGTAGCATTGTGATTAACCATGTGAGCTACTATAAAACGTGCACTATTAATTGTATAGCTTAAGTGAAATAAAAGGCATCAATTCATTACCAGCTTTAATGCAAGGTGCACATGGAAGGACTTTACACAGTACAAAAGCAAACATTTTCCAGCATGCTCACTAGCTAGCCTGCCAAAAAACAAACACATTCCCTGTCTAGCTATTAGGGTTAACAATAGAGGTCTTAGTTGCAAGGACACACCAGAAGCCCCCCACATCACAATGGCTGCTGAAACCCCCAGTGTGTCCCCACACCAAATCCAACAAGTACAATTAATGGCAAACGCACTCATCAATTCATAACCAGCTTTAAAGCAAGGCGCACATGGAAGGGCTTTACGTCAGCAGACACTTTGTCTTGAATGTGCAAAGTGACAGTGTTACTTTAACCACTTACCACTGGCCCTTTGAGGGGTTCTTTACACCCGAGGCCAATTGGGTGGGGTCCATGTGATCAATGTCATTGGCTATCATAGTGGTGACGTGATTGGGTGCCTGTTCTACCAGGTCCTGATTGGAAAGAGCAGTCGGCAGCTGTAGATAACAGCACAGTGCTAAGGGTGTCAAGTGAGCACACTCCCAGCCCAGTACAACGGCGCCAGATGTACGCATATATGTGGCAGCATGGTGGTAAAGCTCACTGCCGCTGTCACATATATGCGCAGGGCCTGGGGCAACAGGATAAGGCCTGTTTCAGATCTGTGCATTGCAGTAAAGCACATTTTCACAACACACTAAACTGACTATAGTACACTAGGGTGCCATTTATTCTGAACAAAGCACCTTGCTAGCAGTGCACAACTCATGTGAGTATCAATGCGCCAGGAGCATTGTGGTGGGCCGTGTTTAAAAAAAAATGCTGCACGTGCATTAAAATCTGCATTGTCTTGCACTGGTAGCCTTATTGCAACACACGTTAACAAAATGCCATAGGAACAGAAGAAGGAAAGCAGAAAAAGAACTAGTTCACTAAGTCTGCTTCCCATTTTGTTTTTTTAAAATCTTTATTACTTTATTAGAGAAATGGGTCTTGGCTACAGCAACTTGTAGGAATGCTAGAAGAAGCCGACCAGCAGGAAAGGCTGGGTGTCCACAATGAAAAGACACTGCAAGGAGGAGATATAGCAGAACTACATGGGCTGAAAGGTTCTCTGGTATGAGGAGGAGATGGCCATTTTGAGGGAGGCTGTCATGCCAAAAGGAAAAAAATGCAGCAATCCTAAAAGCCCAAAAAGACACAGGAGACGGAGGCAGCAATGAACTGTGCATTTGTTATGTGCCAGCCCCTGCATTGAGGGAGACTCTGAGGCTCTCCAGAAAAGACTTTAAACCCTCAATAAAAGTATGCGAGATGTTGAGGGGTTCTTCCAAGACTTAGGGTACCATTGTGTACTATTCTTGGTTCCCTGGATGAATTAGGTCTGCGATACAGTAGGTTTTCTGGAAGGGGAAGCTGCAGAGGCCATTGAATGATGGAACAAAACTACAAACCTATCGAATAAGCTGTCTTAGAGAACTATACAGTGACTTTGGAGGCGTATTAAATGTGATGCCCTACCAGAATTCATTTTATTAATTAAAATATGTGGCCTTCAGTGGAAAGTTATATGAACACTTAGGTGGCTTTGCAACTGTACTGGTACATGTAACTTTCAAGAGGCCACTGGCTGGTACATGTAATGTTCAAGAGGCCCCTGGCTGGTACATGTTATGTTCAATGTGAAACAACGAAAGAAGGAGCGCTACAACCCTGGAATACTGGGTGTTTAACAGTTAAACAGTTAAAAGATATAGTGTAACTATTGATGCAGACTCACTTTTGGACGGACGAGGTGGTATCTTGCCGTTAATTGTCAGCACGGCTCGCAGGGCGGAATCTGTGGCTGGTCTGTGTGGGAGTGAGCTCCGGGCTGTGGGGCTTCTGTTCAGTCCATGGATGTTGGAAGGTGAATCTTGTGGCCGGATGACCAGTTGAGGCGAAGTACACTGTGCGTGTAGTGGGACACTCACCGTCAGGTGCAATGAGAGCTCAACTGGCTCAGAGGCCCCTGGCTGGCACATGTAATGTTCAAGAGGCCCCTGGCTGGTACATGTAATGTTCAAGAGGCCCCTGGCTGGTACATGTTAAAAGTAGATGGGGGGAGTTGTGACATTGGTCAGCATTATTAAAGAAAAATCATTATAAAGTAAAATCAACAGCTTCTATAAAACATATGATACACGCAGGAGTATTGCTAGGATTGTACAAAGAAAAAAAAACACCTGGGGAAACTAGAAGAAAGGAACTCTGCAATGCATGTAGCATGTTGCAGTGAATTGTGGGTATTGCCAGACTGCACATGTCAGTGGGAGTGACAATTAAGAAATATAGGTTAAATAGAGTCTGAGCCTACTTGCTGTATACACAATGCACTCATATACCAAAGTATTTGTATCCACAAAATATATCTTATTAGTGTGCCACAAGTAAAAGTATCAAAGACACACAAACCTTGGCACAAAGGATTTAATGACAAAATGAAACTCCTGTGTATATCAGTCGGCTGATCTGCATGATTGATCAATAGGTTTCTGTGCCCACATAGAGGTTTTGGAGACTCAGCAGGGAGCACAGGATTGAACAGAATACAGCCACAAGCCTTGGCACTGATAATTTGGGTTTAGATCTCTGTTTGCTGAACTCCAGATACAGTATAACAGCGCTAAGCTCAGAGAAAAGAGTCAGAGTATACTCAGAGTTTATTCAATTGATATGCACGGAAGAATGTATGATTTTAGGGTATCACTAGCAGGAGACTAGAAGGAGTTGCAAAGAGGCAGCTGAGCACTGCTGGGACTGGTTTGGACACTGGGATCGCTGAAAGTTGTAGTTTTGTATGGGTTGCAAGTTGCTATCTGGACACTGCGATTGCTAGGTCCTGTGATGCTATCCTAACACGAGTGCGATTGAGCTGAGACTAGATTACCAAGTGGTACAGCTGGATTCTTATTTTGTGAATTGTAGGAACTCTGAACCACACTTAGGTTACAGCTCTGGTAAGTCCCTGTTGCAATGAGCAACTTTTAGAGAAGCATGGAGCATTGCACTGAGGAACTGGGGCTGCCAGTCTTCTAAATTTGGAGATGGAGGCTGCCACTTGTATATATACGGCTCAGGGTGGTTTGTGGCCTCTCTGGGTGCCCAGAAAAAAATGTGCCAGTACCTCTCAGTAACTGGTTATGCTGCACTCATTGGGCTAACTTTGGTGTGTTCACTTTAAAATAACACTAGACAAATAATGCTCACAGACGATAATTCAGTCAAAATAATGTGACAAAATCTCTTTCAGCTGTGCAATGAAACATTCCGTAGTTTATATCTTCTGATTTCCTTTTAAAGAAAACAAAGTTAAGATGTAGGTAAAGCCAAAACATTTTTTTTGTTTATTAATAAGAGGAAGTGGTGGTCAACTTACTAAATATAGGGGGCCCAGACATTTCCAGAGGGCCACATAATAGCTCATTTTTTTTGATTTGCTGTTCCTATTAGGAGGGTATTAATAAGATATTAAAATAAAATAGTCCTACCCTTATTTTGCACAAACTAACAGTTTTCCAGACAGAGAGGTTCTTTCCTCCAGCTTCTTCCTTGATTAGCTAGGCAGAGTTTTTTTCCCCCTAAGACGTTACATCGCAATGCACCCAGGCAAAACTCATCTGTCTGTACACATTGGTAATATAACACATTAAGATCAAGACCGCTTTGTGTGGACAAAAATGAGCACAGCAGGAATATTTTCAAAGGCTGGTGATCATTAAAATTCTGAATGACATTGTGCTCCCATATGCAAGTGTTTGACCCTCAAGCAGTACAAGCAAACGTCATCCAGCACCCAACTTATTTTTTGGGACCTGGGCATTAATGGGGAGAAGAGGTCTTTTTTTAAACTAATTTAATTAATTTTAACTATATATATTTTTCATATCTAGCCCCCCTCATGCACCCCCAAAAAAAACAGCTTACTTAGTAAGTGACACTAAACTCAGGATTTAAATCTTAAAAATGCATACATGTACCTTGATGATTATTTGTGTATCACTCAGCTGTAGATCCTCAAATCATCTCTGAATTGGTGCTGACACTGTCCTTCCTTCTGGAGGGTGGGATAAAGAACATAATGATCAGTGTGTTTTTGAAAAGCTTCTCACATGAACAATCAGTAAAATCCTACTGAATATTAAAGAATGGAACCCAATGATGGAAGCAGCTAAAAGTCCACCAGCACCACCCATGACTTCCACATAATAAGACCTCCTTGAGACTGCTTCATAGTTGTTGTATGTGGTATATGGTTTTTGGACACTTGGCATCTTTGTCACAATCCATTGGTTACTGTTGTACACAGAAGAGTACACACATAGTCACAGTCATAGCTGTGACTATGACTAAGGCAAAGTAAGGCAGAGAAGCGTCAGCGGTTGTTTTTTGTATAAATGCCGCAATCCACTGGTTACTGTTGCACATATTGTACACATTTGGAAAAAATCTTTTATATGTACTTATTGATCTCTGGCATTTGAATTGAGGCGCAGCACTTTCATTTGTAAAGCTGTGTTGTAAAGTAGCCACCACTCCAAGCTCGCTCCCATGATGTACTACAATCTTACGTTTAGTTTACTCATTTGTAGAGCCGTGACAGGATCGAGAGGTGAGCGAACGCCGGTATGTGTTCGCTCACCTCCCGATCTACTGAGCCGACCTGTGACAGTCTCATTGTCACAGGTCGGCCAGAACTATGAGGTGAATGAAAAGCACTCACCTCATAGTTCTCCTTTAATAAGTGCTAATATGGAATTAAAACACGGATTAAAAAGGATTTATGGTGGCAGTAGACCAGGAAATATTTCCATTGATAAAAGCCTTAAAACTAGATTCTGCCCTAGAATCCAGAGGCAGTTGGACACACTTGTTTTTATTCAATGGATTTTTTCACGCACTATTAAAACTTTGGTGGGTGCGGCTGCTCTTGGCATGAAGCTAAATAGAAATCAATCTGCAACCCCTTTGGGATGAGGCACTCATCCACACTCACAATGGGCCCCTAAGCCTAAACCACAATCAGAGGAGCTATCTGTAAGTGGAGTGGAACTCTACTTGTAAACTCCTATGGGAGGAGGCATCAAAAAAAGGACTCTAACTGTCATCCTTATAGGAGCAGGCATCCATAATGGGACCTTGGTGTAACCATTATGGGAGCAGGTATTCAGCAATTGGATCCTCACTGTGACCTCTTACTGGAGGAGGTAACCACTAGTAGACCCAAGCTACAAATCCTTGTGGACGAGGCATCCACAAGGGAACCCCTGCTATAACCTCTATGGCGGTAGCCATCCACGACAGGGCATGACTGCACCTGCAAACCATACGGGAGAAGACATTCACAACTGGTTACTGTGTCTTGGGCAGCTTATGACTGTACTAAAGACCTTCTGTATGCAGCATCAACTCATCATGCTTTTATGGAACAATTACATCATCATATAATAGCGATCCCACATTCATAGGCACAACTGTTCTAGTCTAAAGGTGTTTTACTACAGCACAAAGGAAATTGACATATTTCCAAGACTAATGGACAGTATATGACCTACCAGTAACTGGAGCTGAGCACATCATAATATTAACAGGCATGAAGTGGATCAAGGAGTTTGGACATTTTCAGTAGATTATGCCCTCTTCTCCACTGTAAGTGCACAGATATGGAACCTGGGTTTTCAGCCTCTTAGGTTACCATTAAATTTGCATAAGCAGAGTCCTGCACTATTTTAACCATGGAAAGTAAGGTTACAGTAAATTGGAAGGAAGTAATTTAAAGGGACCCTGTCGACAGACCATTCATTTCGACAAATATCTTCCTATGAAAAGTATGTGCATTTAACACGTTATATACTGTACATGTAAAAGCCTCCCTTGTGTAGACTTCCAAAGGCCCTGAGACTCCTGCTGAGTACTGTCATCTTGAATGTCAGCCACCCCAGCAGAGTCAGACCTATCCCTCAAGTGATACTAGCATTCCCCTTTGCTCCTCTCCCAGCAGATAAATAAAAAGTTATGTAGGGAGGTGATGGGCATATGAGTTGGGTCAGAACTATTAGACACTTCCAAAAGAGGAGAAGGCTTTGATGAGCAAGAAAGGAGGGGGCTGTTCTACAGACTTCAGTAGAAAGGCATCATGGCACACTCACAAGTCAGCATGTAAAAAAACTTGTCTCACCACTAAGGTCAATAACAGAGGTTTGGATACACGTCTTCTGCAGAAAATGTGAAAGCTGACTGCCGCGCCAAGGCACCTCTTATAGTGCGGTCCTAACTCTAAACTATGAGAGTCTCCATCTTGGAGCACATGGGGCAGAAGATTTCAAATTGGGTGCAGGTTTGTCAGGACCTGCACCCAATTTGAAATCTTCTGCCCCCATGTGCTCCAAGATGGAGACTCTCATAGTTTAGAGTTAGGACCGCACTATAAGAGATGCCTTGGCGCGGCAGTGCGGCTTTCACATTTTCTGCAGAAGACGTGTATCCAAACCTCTGTTATTGACCTTAGTGGTGAGACAAGTTTTTTTTTACATGCTGACTTGTGAGTGTGCCATGATGCCTTTCTACTGTCTACCATTTTAAGCCCATTTCTTGTGCACCTTGCTGTATAGTTGGTGACAAATTGTTTAGTGCGTTTGTCATTTGTTTTGCTTGTTCTACAGACTTGACGTATTCAACTTTTGAAGTGAAGTATTCAAATTTTCCAGCTCAAAGTCAACAAAGAATAATCTATAGAAAGAGAAAACATTTAAATACTTTTACCTGCAGTTTTTTTAAATTGGTGACAGGGTCTTTAATAAAACTGTGATTGTGCTTTTATATAAAAATGCAACAGTCTCCTCCCCACCAACTTACCAAAAATAATCCTGCCCCAAAGTTTATAAATGCAATGCGCCACCATGTTGTACTGACATGGGCAGTTTGGAAACAATATGGTGCCTGGCCGATAGAAAGCATTGTAGTGACAGCAGACAGCCCTGTAGTGCACCAGCAATGGCACATGTGCTGTATAGAATAGGACAAGGCTCAGTTTCTAATCAAACTTTTGCCTGGCACAGTGCAGGTTAGGGCACTACAACAGGGGTGAAGGCTGCATTTCAAGACTGTGGGCTATATCATTTTTGGGGACGGGGTCAGGAAAGTTGTCTCTTGCACTTGAGATGTCTATATGTGAACTGGCATCATTAACAAATCTGGTAAGTTTCTCCAAAGAAAAGTCATGAAAGTCACCAAATCATGGCCATTTTGGTGCAGCCTGGGCAAAGATCTCATGTTTATGGGATATATGACTGTTCTCTGAAACATTCTTTAATCCCTATTGTTCCACCTGAGATTAGTGGTGCTTGGATTGTCTGGACACTGTGTTAAATGTGTACATGCTTATGAAGCTGTCTGCACATTTATTTGCCCACTGTGGGCAGCCTAGTTGTTTGAGAAGTCCATTCCAGAGAATAACTGCGTCATGAATAAATCTTGGAAAAATAGCCTTAAGTGGCAGTATCACCGTCTTTGTCTCAACCCATACATGTGACTTTTGCCACAAGAGGCTTGGGGAAAATAAGGTGCCTTACACTGGGTTCTCGCCATATGCTCAGAGCCCAAACATGGAGCTATTTACTAATCAGTGTAGTAATAGGACTAAATGCCCTAGATCTCAGTATATTAGAAAAATGCATAGAATTTGTAACCTGCATAGATGACTGGAACACACACATTCTGTATTGATCATATAGTCTGATTCACTGTAAATAATTGAAGCATGTACAGAATTTAGTGGTGAAAGAGCAGACAACAAAATCTCTGAGAGTTTTAGCTGCTTATCGAGAACTTTGGCTCCAGCAAGTGTTGACGCTGTCATTTCTATGGGCCATGGAAAAGGATAGACCCACCCTTGAGGGCTACTAAATGATGCTCTATCACGGTCAGAATCTCCAAGATAAAACTTATATGACCCACATGCAATATATTTATATATTCATATTTGTATTGTTTTTCCACTGGTCTTCACACAAGCTCTGGCATATAGCATTGTTATAGTCCAAGGCTTGTGTGTAACACTTTTGCAGCTTCCTGCACACCAGATGTTTTTGTTTCGTAAACAAAGTATGGGATAGAAGAGAGTTAAATCAGCAATAGGAGTTACCAAAAAGCTCCACCCATCAAAAAGAAAGATAAATAGAAATCAGGTAAGACATAGTGGTACAGCTAAATCACAATGACATTCCAACCGTGGAAAGACTACCTGCAGCTGGCTTCCATCATCCAGACCATGGAAAAGGCTGAGATTTCTGAACCACCTCCTCTAAGGGATCTTCTGCGGAGTCCTGCCAAAAGAACAGAGGGTTATGCCATGAATCAACAGAATGATTACATTGAGTCACACTCCTTCCTCCCCTGCTTGCCAGATGAGCCTATGGGTCACCCCTACCTTAATATGAACTCTAACCTGCTACCTACCAGTATCTACGGTCAAGATAATTCCCAGCTCCATTCTGCGGAGGATCAAGCCACTGCTTTTCCAGCCTCTAAGACTCAACCTAATTCGCTACCAACCTACTATCACAAGCAAACTAATTCTCATCCCACCAAGACTTCTGTTCAACAATTCATATCACTTCCACAAGGAGAGCCTTCGCATGGGAGCATGTGCTACTTCTGCAAGCATAATGGCGAGTCACGACGCATCTACATGGGTCACAATTTAAAGGATGAGCATGGCAGAGTTGTTTGTCCCATCCTAAGAATGTACTCCTGCTCGCTATGTGGGGCGACAGGAGACATATCGCACACCAAGAAGTACTGCCCACTCAACAAGGACAAACACTGTCTGTACAAAAAGAGTGGACGCAACTCAGCTGGACGGAAAGTGAAACGCTAAAGCCAGGAAGGCTGCCGGTGAAGGACACTTGATGTTGTTGTTCAGATGCTCTTCCGTGCAAAGCCAGCTTGTCCTTACTCAAGAGGCTAAAGGTTTGGCCTATAATGTAAGCAATCTGCAGAGATCTAGCAGTGGACTGAGACATTATTTTATGTTTTATTTTAAAATGTTATAGAGAAGAGCTTTATTTGGCTGCATGAAGAGCATTTGCGTTCTGTTAAAATGAGTGTTCCTCACTTCGGCCCTTGGAAGAAAAGAAGACCTGTAAGGACTATTTATAAACGGTTATTTATGCTTCTACACAAAAGTGTTTTGTTGACACTGTTTTTAATAAATATTCATATTTTCTTGGCTATTACTGCTCATCATTTTGTAATCATTATAATCTTATTCTTATCAGTCTATTTCACATGGATAACACTGGATTCCTACATACATGGGATAAAAGCTGAGCGTAACTAGGTATTTAAACAATTAAGTAGACTTAATAACCTATGGTTATTAAATGAGTGAGTCCTGTCACAATAATTTACTGGCAGGAGACATGTTATGTAGAAGTATTAGGCTTCATTTACATGGCCGATTAGAGCTGGACACCACCAATATCACTGTATTTCTGTGGTGTCAATTAGCTACAGCCAGACTTGACAGGCTCCACAGCTCTTCACATGTAATCGCACATGGAGTGATTAGCTGGGGTTAGAGATAGATGAGCAGCCCTGGATGGAAACTGTCTTCATGCATGGCTTCTCATCTGTCCCTATCTGCATGCAACTGCTACATGTGAAATTACATGTAAACAGCAGCAGAGGCGGGGCCTGTCATTGACCTGTGACACCTGTGATCCCAGTCTCAGAAATACACTGATATTGGCGGAGTGCAGCCCTAATTGTCCATATAAATAGATTGCCTTAATGTGTACGTAAAGCAAACAATTGTTTAAAAATATGTTGGGTAGAGTAGGGATTGGTTAGAACCTTTGTCATGTTTGTATTGCTGTCTATGTCCCTGCTGGGGGATTCACCCTCTCTCTATCTCCTGGTGAGCACTATTACAAGGACAGAATAGACAAAAAAATATTCCAATGGGGATGCTTGTTCCAGTGATAACACTCTCAAAAAGTATTTCTTCTCACTTTGGAGAGATGTTGCTCTTATTTCTTGCTGTGTCTCTCAGACTGGAAGAGAAGGAAAAACTTAGAGACCAATGTAAAGTGTAACTCCTGCTTCCCCCCTTCATCATCTGCACCCTAAAAATAAAACAGCTGTATGTATAAACAATCTTTGGTTTGGTTGCATGTCATCAAGGATCCTAAATACTGCAAAAAACAGGTCCATGCAATGTTGTGGTAGGATCATCTTGTGTGCCCAGGGTGGCTGAATGATGTACCTCCGAGGGCAGAGCCTTGACACCTCCAAGATGTGGTATGAAAGAAATTGGCTGCCAATCAACCCAAAAGACTGGCGGCATCTTGTGGCAGAAAGAAGTACTGCAGTGCAAAGCACCAAGCTAGTCAGTATGGTAGCCACGAATGCTTTTTTAGACTCCATAAACACTAGGCTGCGATTAGGTGCATTTAAAATGGTTTTCTAAACGCATATATACATTTACACTATATTGCCAAAAGTATTGTGACGCCGGCCTCTACACGCACACAAACTTTAATGGCATCCCAGTCTTAGTCTGTAGGGTTCAATATTGAGTTGGCCCACCCTTTGTCGCTATAAGAGCTTCCACTCTTCTGGGAAGGTGTCCACAAGGTTTAGGAGTGTGTCTATGGGAATGTTTGACCATTCTTCCAGAAGCACATTTGTGAGGTCAGGTACTGATGCTGGATGAGAAGGCCGGGCTCGCAGTCTCCGCTCTAATTCATCCCAAAGGTGTTCTATCGGGTTGAGGTCAGGACACTGTGCAGGCCAGTTAAGTTCCTCCACCCCAAACTCGCTCGTTGTCAGCCTTCTGCAAGAAATGGCGGGATCAACAGTTAAAACCAAAGGGAACAAAAGCCAGGAGCTCAATTTAAATGAGCACACTATATTGCACTTGTAGGACTTGTTCACACTATGTGCGGTGACTGGTGTTTTTCCGCAGCGGCATGGTGGGCTGTGGTAAGAGGTGGACATACCGCATACCAAAAGTGGAAAGTGCTGCTGTGCTGACACATGAATGGAGTGCACACTTTGTACACTTCAAATAAAGTTAAGAAAAGTAATGCAAGGCACTGCGGCCACCTAGTGGACACTAGTTGCACATTTTATGTGCAGCTAGTGTGAACGAGCCCTTAATTAATTCATTAGATATCAACTTGATAGCAATCATTTTATGTGTGCGTTAATTTTGTAAACACCTTGGAGAATTTATCAAAACTGAAGCAGAGAAAACCTGGGGGCAACCAATCAGCTTCTCTCTTCAATTTTTCAGTTAAGATTTAAGCTAATTGGTTGCCAGGCAGAGCTGCTCCAGATTCTGTCGGCTCCAGTTTTGATAAATTCCCCTCACTGTTTCTTAAAAACGTTATCAGCCAACACTGTGTCAGCTGGTGTATGACTATCTGTCCTGTTTCATCATAAGCATAATCTTACTTGCAGGCGCCATGGCGGAGAGGCGGGAGCAGGCCGGTGTACTTCAGAACGGCTGTCATGTGGCACAGCAGGGATCCAACCCTCACAAACCTACAGAGCAAGAAGCAATTACAGTAGAAAGTTACATCAATATGCATTTTGGATAGCACAGGGAAGGGTTAGAGCACCTGTCAGATATTGCTGTATCCCTATTGGGGAGCTTTCCCCTGTCATCTGCTCACCACAGAAGGTGATAGAGATTCTCTCCAATTAAGAAAAAAGCTCATTCAGGTACAGCATAGATGGGTTCAACTGGATAAATATGTTTATTGCCTTCCTATGCCGGTGACAACGGCCTCCCTATTTCTTAGGTCTCATTCACACTTGAGCTGAGAGTCTTTGGTCATTATTTTAGCGTTTGTACGGGCAGTTTTGCGCAAGTTTTAGGCTTGAGCGTTTATGTTGTTATTTTTAGCCAATAGAAAGTTAGTTACTAGGTAGGAAAACACATGGAAAATGCCCATTTGCCCCCCATTTTTCAGGCACTCTCATTGAAATCTTTTGGGGCCAAAACACATGACTCTGCCCCCAAAGAATCTCATGTACTTTTTTGCACTGCAGATGTTTTGCTACATGCGACAGAAAGCTCGGGTGTGAACAGAAACCATTGAAATCTATGGGATTCCTCTTGTTGAGTGTTTGTAGTGCTTAGGCATTTGAGCTCTAAAACATTCAGGAGTGAATGGGGCTGAGGTGTCATAGGGACAGGAAGTGAGGCAAAATCTTCCCAGCAGATATAAATCCTGACAGTAAATGTATATTTGCCCATGTTGTCCAAAATGAGAAAAAAAAAGGTCAGGCGGAGTAAATGTTTTTCCCCATAGTTCTCTTTAGGGTCACAGGAGGACATATACCAGCGTCCTCCCGTGACCCATAGCTCAGTATATAGCGAGCTACAGCTCGCGGTATACTGAGACCACCGCAGCCGGGACAAATCCCGACATTACTGTCGAGATCCACCCAGCTGCGTGATTGACAACTGGCTCTGCCTATCTAGAGGCAGAGCCAGCTGTGTCCGCCCGCTCCCCGGTTCGTTCCTCCACTCAGCGCCGGAGGATCGGAGAGGGGAGGGGGGGAATCCCTGCGAGGAGCAGTGACTGACAGTCACCGCTCACTGCAGGGAGACGATCGGGAAGTGAGCGGATCGCTGGCATGTTTCTCCTCACTTCCCGATCGATAGAGCCGACCTGTGACAGCTTCTTTGTCACAGGTCGGCTCTAACTATGAGGATGAGTGGACATCACTCACCACATAGTTCTCCTATGATTTACACCTTTGCCTTTTTGCTTGATGCATTTTTCATTGAAATCAAAGTCAATACATGTGTTAAGACGTGTGTCAATGCATGTCATGACGCAAATAAACACATGATGGTGCATTTTGATGTATTGAAGAAGAACTCCGGGCAATCTAAATGTAACCCTTGCAGTGGGGCTACCCCGGCACTGCAAGGGTTAACTGTTCGTTTGGGCTAGGGGCTAAAATAAAGATGATATACTCACCTGATCCGTCTGCTAGACTGGTCCCTGCAGCCTCTTCTCCCCCTGGGCTTCTAATGACCCGTGACTACCTCACGTCTAAGGCTGGCCATACACCTATCAATTTTTTTTGTTCAACCCGTGGGCTGAATGAAAAAAATGGACCCAATTAACACCAACAGCGTGTCGATCGAGGAATCCCGCTGTTTACATTGTATTCTGACAGGTGCCGCCGACATCAGAATACCTGATCAGAGCGGGCAGCTCATTTGCTGCCGGCTCTGATCGATTGAAGATTTTCCAGCCGGCTTCTTTGATCAGCTGATCGAGGAATGCCGGCTGAAAGGGAGCAGACAGCCCCACACACTGAGCGAATTTCAGCCGGTACATTAAAAACCGTCCGAAATTCGACCAGTGTACGGGCACCTTAATGCAGATAGGCAGAGCCAGCTGTCACTCACGCAGCTGGATGGATCTTGACAGTATTGTCGGGATGCGTCCTGGCTGCGGCAGTCTCAGTATATTGCAGGCCACAGCCCGCTATATACTGAGCTTTGGGTCACGGGAGGAGGTTAGTATATGTCCTCCTGTGACCCTTGAGAGAACTATGGGGAAAAACTCTTATCCCATAGTTCTCTCTTAAGACTGGTAATGACAATCAGTACAATGTGCATTGCAACACATGATGAAGAAAATAATTACGATCAGGCCGGCTTTTCATTGCCATGTCTCTTCTGTAATAAAACAAACTCACCTATCTGTCCACAAGCGTCCTTAGAATGTACACTGAGCTGCGCATGCAGTGGTGGAGTTACGTTATTCCTGTCCAGCCAATCGAAGATCCCGAACCTGTAAAAAGACCCGGCGAAGATGTTGGCACTGGAGAGGGAGTAAGAGGAGGCGAGTTTAGTTCAACTTTAACATGCGTTTTGATGCACTTCAATTGTTTTCAATAGAAAAGGCATGAGGGTGAAAAAATTCACTTGGTGTGGATCCAGCCTCTGAGTATAACTTTCATTAACAATATTCCTCAATAATCACAAAGGATAGAAATAGACTTTGTGTTCACCAAATGCCTTTACAAACCCATTTCTTAGCTTGTAGACGTAAGTGACATCATCACTGTACTGCACATAGCCTATGCAGAGAGCAGAGCTGTGGGAGGGAGGGTTAGTAGTGACCGATCTTTATTAAAGGAAGCTTTCACATTGGATTGCTGCACAGATCTGGAAGAAATACACTGAGAAGTAAGAACACACAGGACTCTTGTATGAGGACAATATTTGCCTACGACGTACTGAGCTGGCCAGCTGGAAGCACTTTTGTAGCTCCGTACGACGTACGTCCTTGGCAGCGAAAGGGTTAAAGTTGGCCTGCTGTCCATTATGGGCAACGCATAGGTGTGCCTTAAACTGCCCCACCCCCCAGCAGAATTGACTTACCTTTCCTCTGCTCCTCCATTCCATCCAGTACTCCTAGGTATTATTATTATTATACAGGATTTATATAGCGCCAATAGTTTGCACAGCGCTTTACAATATAAGGAGGACATTCCAATCACAATACAATTCAAGACAATATGGTAAGGAGGGTGAAGTTCAATGCTATCTCCTCCATGAGCCAATCAGTGCTGTGTGTTCTACAGCTCCCGCAACGCATAGGACGGGAACCTATCAAAACTGGAGCAGTTGCCCATAGTAATCAATCAGCCTCTCTCTTCCGTTTGTTCAGTTAAGCTTTGAAAATGCTTATGGAAGCGGATTGGTTGCCCTGGGCAACTGCTCCAGATATGGTCTGTTCCTGTTTAGATAAATCCCCCCCATGAGTTACGTAGAAGCTGCCTTTGCTCCCGGAGGCAGAACTTAGGCTGGCTTCAGACTATTCCAGCATAATGCACACACATTTACGCAAGTTGTGTTGAGGCATAATGAATGGGATGCCAATGCACCCATCTCAAGCAAAACGCATCACACTCTTTTAGGAGAACACAAAGCATGGTAGTGCGTTGCGGCACGCTGCGGGATAGGGCCAAACTAACCAGCTACGCCGGGCAAAGAACAGGTTTACGTTAACATTGACCTAAAGCCAAAACTTTTCTCTTTGGGTCAGAACCCCAATAATGTTGTTATTGCAGTCCCCTCTGGTTAGATTCACCCTGGTGACCACTATCATAGTGAAGGTAAATGCAAAACCATATACAGTTGTCACCTGCACAGGAAATGAGGGGAAATGTTTTAATACACCTGTCCCTGCTACAACAGAAATGGGAGTTTCTTCTCACTCTAGAGAGGTTTTATCTCATCCACTGCTGTATCTCCAGGACAGGGAGAGGGGGAATTGGCATTCACAGCTCCCATGGAGATTACAAGGAACGCCGCCCTGTTTCAGCGCCACTTTGCTGAGAGTCAGCAAGGACAGGTAACTTAGCAGAGGGGATGGCCTTGCGGTTACCAAGACAACACTGCTACACCAACCAATCCTTAGTACAGCTGACCGAGGCGCTCTACTGCTGATGCTGCGGAAGTCATGACCGATAAGAACCTCCACCAATCAGGAAGCAGCATGGAAAAGGTCGGGAGGAAGATGGGTGACGTGCGTAAAGAAAGACCAATGGGAGACCGAAAGCTTTGTAAGAGGCCCAATGGGAAAGAAGGGCGGTGTTGTTGGGGATACCGGCGGTTTAACTGACCGAGGGATAGTTAGTGCAGGAAGGGGAAGAGAGGAGGTGAGTGGTTGTAATAAGGGTTTTGTTGTCACTGTATGTATGCGATCTTCTTACTTCCTGTCCTTATAGACAGAACTGTGATTGACTAGACCTGCCTATTAGCTCTGTGCAGCCTCAAACCCCCACAGCTGGTAAAGAACTAAAAATCCCATCCAGCATGCCAGTGCCCCGGAAAGCAGTGCTGAGGAGGAGTATGGAGGGTGCCTTTGCAGATCACTCCTCAGAAAAATGATGGCTGCCTGGCTGTCATTCTGTCCCAATGGCTTCATTACTTCCTGAGACAGTAATATAGAACATGTATGGGAATAAGGATCTCTGACTTCTGCATGCCAAGTGCTGGTGTCAGGGTACCAGGCATGACTGCCAGGCAATTAGCATTTTAAAGTGAGGTTAATAATGACAGCCTCCATGTGTCTTGCTTTTATAACTCAGGATTTAAAGGAATCCCATATACAGAATGAGGGGACTTTACCAAAAACGGGAGCAGCTGTCCATGGCAACCAATCAGCTTCTCTCTTTCATCTTCAAATCTTAACTGAAGGGATAAGCTGATTGGTTGCCATGGACAACTGCTCCAGATTCTGTCTGCTCCAGTTTTGATAAATTCCCCTAATTTTCAACCCAGCCGTGTGACTGTGCAGCTTTTAAATCAGAACAACATCCCTCTGTGTGCACATGAGTGCTTGCCATAATCTGGACATATGCACAACATGCTTATATATTACAGTTAGCTCACCTATCAGTGCCCACCTCCACCGGTGACTGGTCAAGCTGCTATGTCTGACACCGCCACCATCTCTCCTGGCACTTCTTCTGAGTCCTTTTTTTTTTTTAGCTACGAGACACTGACAATGTAATTATTGCTCATGTACACAGGAGTTACCTTGTCTGGCTCTGTTCTTGGCATGTACACTGCATGGCACATGTGTATCACTTCTCGGCTCTTTGGCTAAGGTCAAGGGTAGTATCTGTTCTTATCAGTTTTCTGGGAAGAACAGTGCTGTCCTTGAACTGGGGGGATGGCAGTCTAGTATTCCCTGGAGTAATAGATGGGTGCTGGAGGGTTTCCTTTCCTCCTGGGTCGGGTCGATTCTGGCCAGGTGCACCAGGCTTGTCTCCAGTTGTATGCAGGAGCTCCTCCGGTGCTAATGCCCGCTGGTAGGAATGGGGCTGCCCTTGTCCGGCCTTGGGCAGGAATCACAAGGAGCTCCCGTTGATGTGCCCCCTGGCATTGGTGTCCCAGGGGTGCCAGATAAACACGAGGGGTATAGGACTCCAGATTCTGGCAGCGACACTAGGCAGGCCTTCTGGCTAGTAGGGAGGCATTTTTATACTGGCCGCAAGGCCTGCTTTGTAATGCACATGGCATTTATTTTATGCAAAAACACTTTTCACTCCATAGAGACGGAGGGTGCCAGTCTGTCGGGGAAAGGATCTGTGGTCTTTTTCCTTCCACCACTCCGTTTTTTTTCTACAGGAGAGCCCCTACCTAGCACTTGGTGGACTGGCTTCGGCCGGTCCCTAATGATCGGGGACGTCTGGCCTTATGGCTAGGTGAACTAGAGTGCCTTGCCCCTGTTAGGAGTCTTGACCCCGGGGGGGGGGGGTTCAGGGATATTGTGGCCCCCTTTTTTTGGAAGAGGACCAAGCATCCTCATGCTCAGGTTTCCTCCCACATTCAAAAGAAATTCTGGCAGGTTAACTGGTTCCTGTCTAAGTCGGCCCTGTATGTGTGTATATGAGATGGGAACCTTAGGGCAGGGACTGACGAGAATGAGTTAGAAGTGCACCGAAATGAAAATTTCAAAACCGAAATTAAAAACAAAATTGTCAGGCTGAAACGGAAAATGTTTTTTATTTTAACTTTTTCAAAAAAAATGTTTATTTGGCCGATACAGCAACACATCCATTCTTTCTCTGTTCCCCGCTGGGCGCTGCTCTGTGTCCCAGTGGGAAGGAGGAAAACAAATCAGGAGAGCAGTGTGGGCGGAGACAGCCAGCGCTGTCACAGGAGGCTGAGCTCTCCTCCCGCACCGCTCGCTCGGTCTCCTGTGACGGCGCTGACTGTCTTCGCCCCCACACTGCTCTCCTGATTTGTTACAGGGGGCGGCTGAGCAGTGTGGGAGGAGAGACGCCGGAAGCTCACAGCGCTCTCCTCCCGCAGCGCCCCGCTGCCTGTGACAGTTTCGCTCCTCCCCGCTGGGACACAGAGCAGCGCCCAGCGGGGAACAGAGAAAGAATGGATGCGTCGCTATAGCGGCCAGAAAATGCCAATATTGCCATTTTCGGCCGATATGTTCCGGCTGCCGCTATATTGGTGCATCCCTAATGTACATTGATGGCTTTATGTTAACACCCGTATTAAATTAGTAAAATGTAGAAACTAAATCTAACACACATTAGTTTGCTATCATAAGAAAGTTGAGTTGATTCCCAGCAGATTTATGCTCGGTTACTGGTCATAAATATTTAGATTTGTATGTGTTGGCATTTCTTTCAGATTTCAAGATGGATGAGGGTGAGGTAGCTGAATCCCGATGTGTGTTTAGAGGCATAGAACACATCCTGCGTATCCAAAGCACCGGTAATCACCTGGAAGTAGAAGTTGAGGATGCCCTCACAACTGACCAATGGAGGGGCGAGTTTGATGCTGAGTGTGAGTGTTACTATATAAAGATGTAGATACCCTGTTTCCCCGAAAATAAGACCTACCCCGAAAATAAGACCTAGTACTATTTGCTTAAATATAAGACCTAGTAGTGACCATTCCCAGGGCCGGTGGTGGCATAAGGGGGAACTTGAAAAGTCGCGGGAGAGAATCAGCGATGCCAACAAAGCCAGCGCTAGAGGAAGCAAGGCGGCAGCGGAGGTAGCAGAAGCCAATGCTTCCTCTATAGCGCGGGCTCATGTCACTGGCGGAGTGATACCAAATGCACTCCGCCTGTGAGGAATCGATGGTGAAAGTGCTCTTCGCTCATTCTGGCCAACGATTGGTTAGCAAATTGCTCTTGGAAAGGTATGGCACCCCTGATTGCTCTGATCACCATTTTTTCGTACATGAAGACATGTAGACTGTTGTACAAGAATAAGTGTGGATTGTTGTACATTAAAAAAAAAAAAATAAGACCTACCCCGAAAATAAGACCTAGCGTGTTTTTTTTGAGCCAAAAAACATATAAGACAGTGTTTTATTTTCGGGGAAACACGGTAGGTTCTTGCAGAGACTTGTGTTTTATATCGGCTTCATTTCATTTGATGAGATGGTACTGTATGTATGTGCCCATTGTATAGATTTTTTATGTCCTCTTTTGCTGTTAATGGGTATATCTGTTGTGCATGTCTTTGCAGTTATTGAAGACCTCACTCACAAGACTGGAAACTTCAAGCAGTTTTCTATATTTTGTAATATGTTACATTCTGCACTCACTCAGGTAACCTTGTTTTATATAGCATTTTATTTTGAAGTTATGTAGTCATTTAACCACTTCACTCCCAACCATTTGAAAACAAAACTGGGATTGCAGTTCACCCGCTCAGTAGTGTTTTTAAAAGTCGGCTGGTTTTTGTAGCTAGGGAGGATCCCAACAGTGTTCATGCTGGAACTGTGGCTATCATTGACATCTGGGGTTCCAGTGCTTAGCACAGGAAGTGAATTGATGAGCTTTTAGGCTTCTGTTCCCACAACAGAACAAGAAGTGCGAAGAAGAAATACTGTTAAAATGTTTGGAGCAGACTTCCTGGAATATTGAATCCCCCTTCCTGATGGTTTATAGTGGCACGACTGTAGAGTATGTCCCTGACCAGAAGGTGTGTGTATATTAAAAAGAGTGCAGTGATCTTTTAGAGAATGCAAGATTAGGTATTGCATGCAAATCTCTTGCTAAGCAAAGCACACAGGTTAACACTGTAGAGTTGCACCGAAATAAGAATTTGAGACCAAACATTTAAAAAAATGTCAGACCGAAAACTAAAATTTTATTTTTTTCTAACCTTTTTTTATTTAAAAAAAAAAAATGTATTTATTTTTATTCAATATTTTTATTAACTTTATTGTTGGGGGCTTTGGCGAAATATCAGGGGTCTAAACAGACTCCTGATATTTCCCTTTTACAGTAGAAAAAGAGAGGACACACAGTCCAGCACTCAATGAATAGGAATCCTCTATATTGTACTAATTGTTCCTGTTCAGTCATAACTTGTGGATATAGTATGAGTTACTATGTACACAATCATGAATGAACAGGAAGTAATGTAGATCACTTCCTATTCATTCATAACTGGTACATAGTAATTCATACTTTGTCCAGTTATTTACAAATATTCAGGGATCACTGATTGCTGAGTGTTTGTATACCGCTCTCCATCCTGGATCGGCTCTCACAGGAAGCTGAGCCGGCGGGGACAAGAGCTCGGTCTCATTTGACAGCTGACTCCTCCCCCTCACCACCGACATGGCCTCCTGTGACAGCTGTCCCCCGCCCACACACTGCTTTTCTGATTTGTTGCAGGAGGAGAGTTCCTCCTGTGACACATTCACAGCACTCTCCTCCCTGCCCTGCTCGGCCTCCTGACAGTTTTTCTCCACCACGCTGGTCGCTGCACTGTTTCAGAGGGAACACAGAACAGCACAAAGGGTAGGAGAGAAACCTAAGGATGCACCGCAATTTCGTCCAAAAGATGGCACTTTCGGCCGATGTATTTCGTCAGCCGAAATTTCGGTGCGTCCGTAGTAAAGATTATACATCAGTCATTACTTGCCTGATAAATTGCCACCACCAAATATTGACGCCTAAGACATGAACTAATGACATTACTTTGGTTACCACTGATCAGATCCTCCAGTTGCTGCTGTGAGAATTAATCCTTGCAATGTTTCTATTTGTTTTTTCTAGACCAGTGAATCAGTAACACTTGACCTCCTGACCTATGCAGACCTGGAGTTACTACGCCATAGAAAGGCCGGTGGGGCTCAGCGCCAGGCCCCCCCAGCCAAAAGCCCAACACTCAGTTCCAAGCGATACCTCATACTTATCTACTCAGTAGAGTTTGACAGGTAACCTTATTGCTATTTCTGTTTTATTAAAGCTTACTCAGAAAATACCGCTTCACTGATTGGCTTGTCTTTTCAGAATACATTATCCTTTACCTCTGCCCTATGTTGGCAAACCAGACCCTGTCTATTTGCGGCAGGTGATTAGAGGGCTCAAGGAGGAGCTGGCTGTTCTCAAACTAGCACCCAACGAAGAAAACAGGGAGGCTGAAATCAGACATCTGCGAGAAGAGTAAGTACTACAGGAACTCTAAAGGACCCCAACAGTCTGTTTGGCAAGTTGTTCCTGTCTTAATTGTTGGCACTGTCTTCGATCTGCAGGCTGCACAGAGTAACCGAGGAGAAGCGAGAGGCTGAACTTGCTTTACAGAGGCTACAGGACATTGAAATCCCCAATGGAAAAGAAGTCAGTCACACAAGAATCCTAAAGAGGGCAGTACAGACCTTGGAGTCAGAGCTACAGAAAGAGCGAAGTAGGAATCAGCGGCTCGCCAATAAGAGGAGGGAGGAAAGCCGCCAGCTTACAGAGCAGGTACAGATCACCACCACAGTCATCATTCTGCAATATTTTTTTTCTGATCTTAAAAATTCAATTTATTGTGAATTGTATAAATATTATTTTTTCTCCTCTTATCTTATGTCTTCCAAGCCACTGCTTGTTTTTTCTTCAGTTACGTTAAAACTGTTGAGGTGTATTCCTCAACCTGCAGGTATTTGAGGACCATTTTTGAAACTTGAAGCGACGCAAACCCATAATCCCTTTTTTAGGACAGTCATCCACAATATGTGTGGGCTCTCAGCAGAGCTGTTTGACTTCCTGTTCGCAGCTTAATGTCTTTTTATTTCTCTCGCTCTGTGCTTTCTATACACACACACGTTTTCATTTGTATGTGTCTACATGCAGGGTGACAGGGGTGCTTTTAATCTTTATTTTAATTTTTTTATAGTTTTATTATTTGTAACACTTTTTTCACTTAACGCAGTTCCCAGCTTGTGTAGGGGGATGCTTCTAGGGTGGCCGCATGCTGCAGAGCAAAAGTGAGTTTCGGATACAGAAGTGTGGGGAGGGTGAATAATGCGTACAAGCACTGCTTGTAGAGACCACATTTAAAGGAGATTTGTACTCACCTCATAAGGAGAACTATGGGGGAAAAAACTGACCCCATAGTTCTCCTTTAAGGTCACCGCAGTTAAAGGAGAACTATGAGGTGAGTGCTTTTCACTCACCTCATAGTTCTAGCCGACCTGTGACAATGAGACACAGGTCGGCTTAGTAGATCGGGAGGTGAGCAAACGCATACCATCGTTCGTTCACCTCTCGATCCTGTCACGGCTCTCTGTCGTGACAGGGGAGGGGCTGGATTCCCCGATCCGCCAGCGCTAACTGGCGGGGGGGAGGGTACAGCTGGCTCTGCCTCTAGATAGGCAGAGCCAGCTGTCAGTCACACAGCTGTGCGGATCCAGACATAATTGTCGGG
>NW_017306796.1:462941-484265 GCF_000935625.1 Nanorana parkeri | reverse complement strand
CTCCCCGCTCCGATCTGCCAGCGCTGACTGGTGGAACGGACGGGGGAGGGGGCGGGTACAGCTGGCTCTGCCTCTAGATAGGCAGAGCCAGCTGTCACTCACGCAGCTGGGCGGATCCCGTCGTCTAAGTCGGGATCCGCTCTGGCTGCGGCGTCTCAGTATACCACGAGCTGTAGCTCGCGGTATACTGAGCTTAGGGTAACAGGAGGACGCTAGTTTGTGTCCTCCCGTTACCCTAAGGAGAACTATGGGGGAAAAAACTGACCCCATAGTTCTCCTTTAAGGTCACCGCAGTTAAAGGAGAACTATGAGGTGAGTGCTTTTCACTCACCTCATAGTTCTAGCCGACCTGTGACAATGAGACACAGGTCGGCTTAGTAGATCGGGAGGTGAGCAAACGCATACCATCGTTCGTTCACCTCTCGATCCTGTCACGGCTCTCTGTCGTGACAGGGGAGGGGCTGGATTCCCCGATCCGCCAGCGCTAACTGGCGGGGGGGAGGGTACAGCTGGCTCTGCCTCTAGATAGGCAGAGCCAGCTGTCAGTCACACAGCTGTGCGGATCCAGACATAATTGTCGGGATCCACTTCAGCTGCGGCGTCTCAGTATACCGCGAGCTGCAGCTCGCGGTATACTGAGCCTAGGATGACGGGAGGACGTTAGTTTGTGTCCTCCCGTTACCCTAAGGAGAACTATGTAGAAAAGCCTTAACCCCATAGTTCTCATGTCATGTCTCATACACCCAAAGTCCTTAGGGGTCAAATCAAGCTTCAGAGCTGTTAAAATCTCAGCTGCAGAGTGGATCAAGTACTTGATCTTGTGAAGCAAATGACAGGGAAGATGATGTCTCCATAAAGAGTACATGTAAGCTGCCCAATGCTATCACGTAGGCGTGTTATCCCCCTTTTTATAGCAAAAAAGTATTAAGAATTAAAATTGAATAGAAACACCTTTGCCACCACACACACACAGATATAAATGCAAACGCACATGTGTATGTACACAACAATTGTGCAGCTAATAACGTGTGTCGCCGTGCGTGCCATACTGAGAGAAATAATTCTAGATTACAGCTAGCTCTAAATTGATAAGCTGTGACAGCATTTAATGTGTCACCTACTGTTGATTAGTGTCACCTACTGCTAATAGTAAGAAATACTGGAGTCTGTATGAGCTTCTGGCGTCAGGAACTAACTGTCTGCTTGTGCCCCTCATTTAGCTGGAAGAAGCACGAGCAGTAGAACGGACCCTTCGTTTGAAGGTGAAGAGTCTGACCACAGAGCTGGCTATGTACAAAAGAGGGTGAGGAAATCTATAAACATTTTAGGTTGTTTGTATGTTCTCTATATTTTGTATGAGAGCTTCTTATTTACTTTATTTCTCATGCTATTTTACAGGCGTGTCACACCCACTGGCCCATCGCCACAGAGTCGTTCCAGTTCTGCTGGACGGGGGCCTGTTCACCGCAGTAACTCTCGTGGAGAGGTTGGTATTCGAAGAGATAGGTCCACATCCCGGGAACGAAGTGGAATGAGCTCTGGAGAAGGAAGGAGTAGGCAGCCAAGGTTATCACCTTCTCCTGTTGGTAAGCAATGCCTTCCTATGCTTACCAAGAAAAAAAACTATATGTACTCTGTTCAAACATTTAATGTACCTCTCCTATCTGGTGCTCTCCTTAGCCATCCGCCCACCACGGTTTGATCCCACAGCTTACATCCGTGACAGAGAAAGTAAGCAGAAGGAGGTTGACCTAAAGAAGTAAGTAACTGTAGTTCCACTTGTTCATCTGCCTATGGGCCTAGCTAACACAAGTGCCTTCTGTGCTTGTGTCTGCCTGAATTTTGGGGAAAAGCTATTTTCCTGGTACATACCAGTTCTCACCTTTTGTGGTGCATATTGACCTAATTAATTTGATTGGTGCCCACATGGAAAGAACTTGAAAGCATGGTACATCTCTGCTCAGTCACACAGGTGTTTGCTTCACTCGGCATAATGTCTACATCCATGTCCTACTAAAGTTTGTCAATGTTCCAGCTTTACTTGCCACGTACAGACATGGACAAATTTGTTGGTGGTACTCCACGGAAAAATAAGCACCCACAATTTTCTCTGAAATTAAATGGACCAAAGTAACTGGCATCCATCATTGCTTGTTCCTTATTTCTTATACAAATCAGATTTTGCTTTTGTTTAAACAGAATATTTTAAATAATTAAACAGAAATGATGGGACTCTTAACCTAAAATGTTGTTGCACAGGGACTTCTGTACCTGCCAACAGGTGGTTTGGCCCACTCTTCTTCCAGTTGCCTCAGGACTGGATATTTCTTTTCTTTCCATAGATCGATAGTTTGATAGGAATCTGATGAGGGCTCATAGAAGGACATTTCAGAATAGTTCAGTGTTTTTGTTTTTAGCCATCCTTTTGGTGCTTTTAGCTGTTTGCTTTGGCTCATTATCCTGTTGGAGGAGCCATAACCAGAAACTGAGACAAAGCCTTCTGACATTGGGCAGTACATTTGTAGAATTTCTTGATAGTCTTGAGATTTAATTGTGCCATGCGTAGACTGAAGGATGCAGCAAAGCAACCCCAACACATAACTGAGCATCCTCCATGATCCACAGTAGGTGTGGTGTTCTTTTAGTTGAAAGGTTAATTTTTTCTCGTCTGTGAAGATAGAGCTGATGTGACTTCCCAAAAAGCTCCAGTTTTGTCTCATCTGTCCAAAATACATTCTCCCTGAAGCATTGGGGCCTGTCGGTATGCAGTTTGGGAAATTCCAGTCTGGATTTATATTATATTCTTTCAGCAGTGGAGTCCTCCTTGGTCTTCTTTCTTTGAGCCTGTCGCTGAAGAAGCAAAGCATGGTGCGATCAGACACTAGAGTTCAGCTTGTGTCTGATTGGAAAAGTTCTTGCCCCTTAAGGTGCCCATACACTGATCGAATTTGGGCGGTTTTTAATGTACCAGCCGAAATTCGCACAGTGTGTGTGGCTGTCAGCTCCCTTTTAGCCGGCATTCTGCGATCAGCTGAAGAATTTTAGATCGATCAGAGTCGGCGGCACCTGTCCGAATACAATTCAAACAGCGGGATTCCTCGATCGACACGCTGTTTGAGTTGATGGAAAAATCACGTAAATTTTTTTTTTCTCCTTCAGCCTGTGGGTTGAACGAAAAACATTGTTAGGTGTATGGCCAGCAATAGTCTACCATTCATTGTAGCCATCTGTTCAATTTGCAGTCAATTTTCCTCTTGCGGCCGCCTCCAGGGAGGTTGGCTATACTCCCATGAGCCTTAAAGTTCTTTGCAGCTGTAGTCACAGGTGCACCAAACTGGTTGGTGCTGGTCTTATAGCCTTTACCTTTTAACATGCTGGTCTATAATTTTTCTTTTTGAACTTGGAAAACTCTCCCTTTTGTTTTTTCTCTGGTCCATGATCACTGTGGTGCAAACAATGATGTCAAACAGCAGAGTGACTACACATATCTATTTAAATAGGCTGACTGGCTGATTACAGGGTTGTGACACTAATTGCATAAAACAGTTTGAAATATCGCTATGATCCAGTTTTTAAAAAATGTTTTTTTAGGAGTACCAACAAATCTGTCCAGGCCATTTTAGAATACACAAAAATGTATCTATTTTCACACTTTCTTTTGCTTTGCCGCATGGCATACCAAAGTCATGCCGGTATTTGTGAAGCCATTGCTTCTAATTTCATCACTTTTCAGGAGGAATAAAGCATTGTTTCAATGAGCTGTAGGGTAGAAAGAAATGGGTCCATGTCTGTTGTGTCCCTTCTAAACTGTTTAACCACTTATTGCAGAGGTCGGCGAGCCTTGGCATCCCCGTCTACTTTGAGAGGACAGAGGCGCAGTTCATCTGGTGGGTCACTCTTACATATTCATACTTCTTTTGTATGGCGTCTATGCAGTTATGATCATCATACTGTGCTTCTAGAGCATCATTGAAGTTATTAATGTCACTCAAATGAACATGACTTGGCTTCTTATATATGTTTTATTTCATAGTTGAGAGCCTACGAAGTCATCGATCCTACCAAAGCTCTGGAGATGAAATGGAGTATGTCGATCCTATACCCAGGTGATGTTGCATACTATCTATACTGGGCCTATAGTTCAGCAAACAGTTATGGGTGCCTAATGAAATGGATCTAAAGTGCATTACTTGCACCATGCAATCAATATTGTAAAACAAAAGCTTGTATGTACTGAGAATGGAGCTTTAGTTCTCCTGCCTGGGCCACGATTAACGTGAAAGTTTGCTAAAGTGACTCTTGCAAGACAGACAAAAGAAGGCTTTGATGTGGGGGCTAGGCTAGAGAGCCCTTCCACTAGCGGTAGTTATTAATGAGAGATTAGACTTTAATGATATAATATATACATGATATAATAATGTTTTAGGTTTTCTCTGTGTTTTTTTTTTTATTAGTCCGGCTTTGCATCTGTACAGACAAGTCAGGCAAATGAAGCTTTGTTTTGGTCTGAAAGGACTGCTAATGCATAGCTTGGTTCAAGACCACACATGTGTGCAGGGCAATGCAACAGGTTTGCATTAATCCCCCTACAGCATTGTCTGTGATGGAGCATGTGATTCACTCCATGTGACAGTGTTGGTCTAGTCACCAAACACCAGCGCTGCCCTATGGCAGAGAGTCCATAGCCCTGTTTAAGCAAGTACTTTAGGTACATGTAGGTTACACAGGGCTTTTTTTCCTTGCTCCCAGCAGCTGAACAGGGTGACCAGGTAACAAAAGAAAGATGCCCATGCATTCTAATGAGATTAAGCTGAACCTGTTGCTTTGCACTGTATTGACAAAGCACAAGTTCACTGTAACTGCAAACTGGAAGCTGTGTTAGCCATGAAGAGATCCCTGATCAGCCTTTTTGATCCCTGGCTATGGGTTTAAATAGGGATTTACCTTCTCTCCATTTTTTCCCCCTTCCCACTTTTTGCACCCTCATGTCCTTCAGCTTTCCAATGCCAGTACCTTAGTAGAGGCTCTGTCATTTGATGGCTGGAAGATTGGGAGGTAAGATGGCTTTTGCTTGAACAATGCAGGACTAGATCTCGTCTTCGGGAAGGCAGATTGATACTCTGTCTCCTAAATACATAATGCTCCACAGGGATTGATTCAAAACAGTATGAAACTCTTAAACCTTATTTATTTTATTTTTTTTCAATAATGAATCCAGATGAGCAAAGTATTTCTTTACATTTTTGGCCAAGCACCTACAGTCAGGTTTTCATACAGCGGCCTTCAACTCTCTCAGCTCAGTTTCCCTGAACTTCCTGTCCAGTACAAGATCACAAGGGATGGCACAGTATCCAGTAACTGTCCGTCTACTGGCTTGGACGAGGGAGCAGGAAACGGGAATGGCTTGCCTTGCTGTGCCTGTGGGTTTGTGGAGACACACACAGTTTACTAGCACACACAAGAATGGCTCCATAGGACCGTGGAAGGAAAAGGAGCCACTCTAAAAGAGGATATCGGGGTGAGCACTCAGGGGACCAGCTGATTCTACAGGAAGCTAAAATTTGTAAACATCAAGGAGCAGCATCCATTGTAAGTGATTTAATCAGCATTTGCATTAATTTAAAAGGTTTTTGACTTTATTATCACTTTAAAGAGTGAAACATTTGTACCGGTCCGCCAGCAGTACTGCTATGTTGGTACTTTTAGGCCAGGGCAAGTTAATTTTAGGTTTATATCATGCAATCTGATTAGATGTAAATAGGACTTAGTATCATTTTTTGGGGAGTGGTCAAAGCCTTGTGTTTTTTATAGTGTTTGGAGAGCAGGCCTTCTGGCACCATCAGTAGCTTTGTGTATGTGAGCTGTGCACACAATACTCACAATGTGTTCCAACCTTATTATAGTGGAGACAGGAAACAGGCTGCACGTGGCAGAAAACCTTTTGCTCCTTCGTCCTGGAACAGCAGGAATAGTGTAAGTTGTTCATTACAGTTCTATGCTTTCTTGCTGTTGTCCTGTTTCTCAGCATGAAATGGCATTTAGTCAGTTAGTTGCCACTTGGTTTGTGTCTGTAGGAGAATTTTACATCTTTTTTCTGGATCTGCAGGGGAAAAGAGACCGATCAGCCAGCAAAAAGAGGCTTTCCAGCACACCAAACTATGGGCGGAAAATTGAGAAAGGTAAGCTAACTTTGCCTGATTCTCATTTCAAGTTTTATATGTAAACTAGAGCAGAAGTAGAGTTATTGCACGTAGCAGCCTATCAAGGTTCATCTTCCAGAAGTAAATAGGAATTTGGTTGTTATGGACGACATCGCCACATTTTGTACATCTACAGCCCAGAATTTAAAATTGTAGTTTTTGTTAATACATGTTGTGGTTTAAACTTCTGTATATCTCAAACCTAATCCAATTTTCTTGCACCCAATGCAGAGAACCGTATTGACGCAGTCTCTGACCTTTCAGACATTGATGCCCGACTGCAGGCCCTGCAAGACTATATGAGGAATCTAGATACACGCACCTAAACTGTGGAAGACATTTATCATGTATGGTGGTGTTTCACTCTAGTACTGTGTGTGCTGATTATAAATGGACAATCATAATGAATGTAATTCTAGACTAAATGGCCTCATATTGAAAATGGAGAAAAGAAACCAAAGGCAGATTGTACACGACTAGCCTTTGACATTCCATGCTGTCCCTTGGTTGGATGGCACATGCAAGAAGCTTTGTGGAGCACTACGGAATCTGCCACAAATGCCCAATACTAATTCATACGGACTGCAGGAGTCTGGAGGGGACATGAAATTCCATATAGGAAACGTACCATTTCAAGACACAAAATGATTTGTACTCAGAAGTCAGCTGACCAAAAATTCAAGATGGGCCAGATTCCATTTGTCAGAATTGGATTGGATTTGACTTTCTTGAACCAGAAAACATAACATTTTTATTCCAGTGCAAATGAAGAGTCACTTTTAGAGCTAATACTTGATTGTATGCCCTGTTGGGATTGTGTGTGATCAATAGGATCACTCTGTAAATGTATTCCATTTCATATTTGGACTCGTTTTGGGTGGGTTGACAGTATTTTTTTATGTGAGAAATGTTATTTATTTGGATTGTATTTTAATATCACATTTTAAGCCTGACACCAGCCAGTACTTTATATTTAGTTTTGTACAGCGGGAGAATGTGGTTTGAACCTCTGTCATGTTTTGATTGAGCTCTGTGTCCCCATTGATGAGATTATTCCTCAATTCCTGTCCATGTGAAAGGGTTTAACAAAGACAGCAAGTAATGGAATAGCTCATTTGTTTTGAAAGGGTTAAGGTTTAGAACATCTGTCTGGGTTTTTATTGCTCTGTTTTCCTGTCTTGGTGAAATCCGCACTCTCATTTCTTGGGGTCACTGGAGGAAAAACGAAAGTAAATCTCCCCAGTGTGGACACAGAGAGGGGAATTTATCAAAACTGGAGCAGACAGAATCTGGAGCAGTTGCCCAGGGCAACCAATCAGCATCTCGCTTCAGTTTACTTAGGTAAGATTTGAAAATGAGAGGGAGAAGCTGATTGGCTGCTGTGCAAATATGCTCCACATTTTGTCTGCTCCAGTTTTGATGAATAACCCCCCCAGAGAGCATTTAAAACTTGACAGGTTGTTACTGTTACCCACTCCTATTAAAAATTGAAATTAAACCTTTGGCTGAAGTTGGACTTTATGTTTTACAAAGTTTTTGTTTTTAAATATAGTTGTATTTAAGGTGTACTGTTGTATGGTCAGTTTTTAATGAGTTTGATGGTCAGTTTAATGAGTTTGATGATCACTTGGATCAGTGGTCTAATTATGACCAAGGTATATCCCACCGCACTCCTGACTGGAAACAAACCCAAAGATCGAACCGCAGATGCCGCCGCCAATAGTACAAAATCGATACTCGCACTCCAACTTGATGCAAAGTCAATATCTTTTATTGACTGAGATAGTGTCACATTTATAGCAGCGACGTTTCGGAACCAAGTGGCTCCTTCAGGCATACATCATGCTTCTCCCTGTCTCCTCCCTTCCTCCTTCATACTAGCTTGGGGGCGTGGGGCTTTGGTGGGGGTGCAAGGCAGGACATGCTGGGAATGCCTCACCCGGAACCATAGGTACCGCACGTCACTGCTTTACATGCATGGGACCCCATTTCTGTTTGAACCTGTAATAGGATCAGGTCAGTTCCTTATTTTTTTTTATTTACTTTTTTGATGCTGTTCTGTGGTCTTCTCTTCATTGTTTGACCGTGTTTCAGGATGTCAGTCTCTATCTCTTCTCCATCTCTTAGCTAGTGATTCCTTTTTGGTCTTTCAGATGCACCCTGTTGGGTGCTTTGGGTTTTCCCGCCACCAAATAGACAAGCTTTAGTTCATGGGAATCTGGTTTCTCCCTTATACTGTATATTAAAAGCATGCGCCACTGGCTAGGAGGACATCCCAAAGGTAAAAGCTTTCCTTCCTCAATAAACTACAACGGATTGAACGAAACAAATCAGAATACTGTATGGCCAGCTTAACTCCTAGAGCTAAATCCCTCCTGTCAAGGATGACCCACCCAAGGTGACTCGCTAACTGGAGTGGGGTCTTCGTATGCTGGTGGTTGAGAGCGCTTCATTTTGGGCTGATAAAACACTGTTGTGAAACAATTGTCACATCATGTAATAATGCTGCCTGTCACTGGAGGGTGACTCACCCAAAGTTAGCTCGCTGAGCACGCACAGATACAAATCTTACATGCAATCTGGTGCTCTCTAAGGTTTTTGCAGGAGTCAAGTGATTCCCATACACTTCTGAGATTTCTCAAGATATCATGCAAGATAGACTCCTTGTGTTAGCACTTTTCCACTGCTCACACACCCACACACACAACTCATGGTAGTCTTCCACCACCTGCTGTTTGTCTGCCAACTGGTCTGCTAGAAAACCACACACAGAGATCCCTGTCTGGCAGATCTGCAAACTTATATACACTGATGCTAATCTGCATGCAACCCACAATTACACAATGCAATTTCATACATATTAAAGGTGAGGTTACAACCCAGCATACAGACACTAGTAACAATGAACAATCTTTCTAGGAAGAAGGCCAATTAATAATTTTATAGGTTAATAGCCTGAGGTTGGTGGAGCATAAGATATTTGTGCAAAAGTGAAAAGAAAGACCATGACATACAAAAACTATGGATAATGGTTATAAATAAAATAGGTAGAAGAAATGTTACCACTGGGCAGTATTGTTTAACCTGGTGGTGGGAGAACGCCAGAAATCTGTAAATGACGTGTTTCTAGATACACTCTCCCAGACGAATACAACGTTCATAATTCCAGCTTCCCAATTTATTGGGATATGGGTGTGGGAGGAGCTCTAGCCCTATGACCAATCACCTCAGGAGTTGCCATCCTACCTGCTGGGAGGAGAGATTCTGCCTTCTGAAGTGGTCATAGGTTATTTGGGCCTGCCGGTTCTATTGCATGAGGGGAGGGTTTCTGACACCGGCGCATCAGCCCAATTGCAGCAAGTCCACTCACTTCATGGCTGAAAGCAGGCCCCACATAAATGTTTTGTCAGTCTCTAGATGATTGGGTAGAACTGAAACCTACAATTTTATATGGGTACATGGCTTGCATGTAATATCGGAAGGAAACAGTTTCATCTCCCTGCTGACACATAATTCCTCTGTTCTATGAAAAAGACAAACGTTTCCCAGGCAGCAAAGGAGCCAGTGTATAGACACCTCTTGTCCCCTGCTGTGTTTACAGAGGTCCATTCTTTTCTCATGAGGCTGAAGGACCTGCAAGGGGTCATTAGTGGTGGAGTGTTAGTTACTTCCATCTCCAGGCCCCAAACTCATATCTGTCTCCTGTTTTCTACTAACCAGTGAAATTATAAAATATCTGGTGACTTTAATATTACACCCTCTGACACACCAAGCAAGATCATCTAATGTATCTGAACTTGATCTCTTGTGATTTGGGACATTTTGTAATATTTGGGGCCTTGGAAACCAGCATGCTGCCACTTACCATCATCCACAGCCAGGAAATCTAACCAAACCCATCACTTTTCCATCTCATCCTATAAATCGGTGCAATGGCAGGTGATCAGGAAATTACTGAACCCATCACTGTTCCATCCAACCCAATCAATAGGTGGAATGGCAGGTGATCGGGGTTCCAATTAACCCATCGCTGCTCGATCCAACCCCATAAATAGGTGGAATGACAGATGATCAGGGATTCGCTAAACTCATCGCTGCTCCATCCCACCCTATAAAGTGTCAGGTGATTGGAAAAGCTATAAACCCATCACTGCTCCACCTCATCCTATAAATAGACAGGATAAGGAGTGACCCAGAATCCAAACACCCGCTACCCAAGCCCCTAGCTTCCAAGCCTACAAGTCAATTCTGGACTTGTTCCGCTCCCAGTCTTCAGCGTCTTCTTTCCAAGGCCACGTGGCGAATGGGGGCCAGGTGCCCCCATCCCCCACCAAGGCCTCGGAAACCAAAGGGACTGATCTACACATGCAAAACAAGGTAACCTCCTACATCAGCCTGCTTCCTCAGAGAACCGACTTGCAATCAGTGGTGGGTGAAATTAAGGGCACCCCTCCGAAGCTGTTTCGGACTTATGAGCAGACATCAAATCCATTGCCACCTGTCTATCGATGGTGGAGCAGGCAGGGGTCTGCCAAGACAACATGCTGCATTCAACTAGATGAGTCATCGCCACCCACAACCACCATCTGATTACCCTACAAGGACATGTAGAAGATTTAGATAACCACAGACACAGGAGGAACCTTTGGATCGCAGAAATCTAGATAATGGCCATCCCTTTGTAACTACTACTCAGTGGACCACTATAGGTCCTCCAGAGGTGTCTGTTTTGCTGAAACATTACGCTCGAGTCCAGAGGTTTTCCACGCAGTGCTTGGTTTTTTGGCCCTTGGCGTCCTTAGGGTGCAATGGCAAGCATCAAATGGCACACTTGCTCTGACCGAGGACACAATCTCAGCTAGATCGATTGCCTGATCTAGTGGTGCCTCCAGACGCTGGAAAGAGAAAAAAAGGCGTACGCCAAAACCACTAACCAATGCAAAAACACACCTCAATGACCTCCACCCACCCCATATTAGGGTGGAGAGTGCCTAAACACAAAGGCAAAATCTGAATCTATGTCCAGCTTACAAGCCCTAGGTGGTAGCTGCATTTGTTTCCCTTTATCCCTTTATGTTCACTGAATAGTCCCATCCTGAACCCAATGAGCGCAGATAGAGCAAGTACTATAAGCCTATGATTTGCACTGAAAATCCTCTACCACCCCCAAAATGTGACACAGCCCCTCTGTTATTCATACACTTACTGGTCTTGAATGAGTTATTGGGTGCTCTGCACAGGACGCTAAACTGGCCCAATTGATGTGGCAGAAAAACAGATGTTCTCTGAGACGGTGGGCCTTTTCAGATCTGCGATTCAGTATTATTTCCATCAGCTGTAACAAAGAAACGGAAATAAGGAATTGGACAATAGAACCCCACCTTTTTCAAATTTCCCTGAGGCTGAACAGAACCTACTGTTCTGTTCAGCCTCAGTCAAGAGATGATAGACTCAATGAACAATCGGAGCACAATGGTCGCAACTGTCTGATTTGTGCAGTTGCTAATCTGTGCATAGGCTGTTCAGAACATAGGTGTACAGTCTCTATTTGTCTTGCATGATGATGCATACATTTGGTGGCACAACCAGACCCACAGATTCTTGCCAACATTTTGTGCCCAACATGCATGTAATTCCATATGCCATTGCCTTAAGAAATGACCTCCACTGTTTCTCCATCAGGACCAGGGATTTCCCATATGCAAATGCGGGCTGACCCTGCCAAGATTTCCCATGATGCTGTCTTTCCCCTCTATGTGCTGTCTCCCCCCTCGGTATAAAGCTTAGTGTATACTCAGCCTCTGTATGATGTCCTGGACTTCAGGATTAATGTCCCAGGGGTACTTGGTTTTTTGAATGAGAGTACATGTGTTCGTTCATGCCAGGGCGATAGTACGGGTGTATGCCCATCGCTATCTCATACACCATAACCCCCAGGTAGGCGGAATAAGACCTGTAGAAACAAAAGAGGAAATATGAATACATTGTTAGACAATGCAGAGGACAGAGATGACACAGTGCTGGCATATGCAATGTATGGAGCCTCCCAAGTATCCAGATTTTACCGGGATTTCTAGGATGAAAAAGTGCTGGACTTTGATCTCAATGGGTTTGCTCACGAAGCAGCAAATTAAAACGGAGCTTGAGAAGATTAGAAGTGGAGTTTAAAGAGGAGACATGGATAGGTTTACCCATTGGAAGATTCTCTTCACTTTGGATTTCCCATCCCTTTCTATCCCGGTGACAATGGCCACCAGGACAAATGGAGTGAGGAAGGACTGCAGGCCGTCGGCAGTGCCTGGAGCTTCCACCTCATTTATCTCTCCCTTGGCTCATCATCTGGCAGAGCAGATGAGGATGGAGACTGATGGTGCTAATGTCTAGATTCTAGTAAGGATGAGCCTTGTATCTAGACAAACACTGCAAGAAAGTCAGCAGACAGTTTCTTACCTCAGGGGCCATATAAATTCGGGTACTGGCAGGTTCTGTGATCGTCCGAGGATGAAACATACCCAGGCCAGACAGACCAAAATCGGTAAAATTCTGCAATGGCCTCTGCTGTCCACGAGTATGTTTCCTGGCTTCAAATCCCTGCAAGGAGAAGAAAAACCGTAAGCTTTGTGTGTCAAACCATTATTAGGGAGGACTTGGGTCCCAGGAAAAAAGATAAAAACTAGCTATATATTCCATTGTCATCGTATGATCCCGATCCTTACCTGTGCATGATTCCTCTGCTATGCCTTTATCTATTCATTCATTTGGTTTTAATCATTCATATATTTATATATTGATTTATGGATTTAACATGCCATCATAGTTATTTTTATTTTAGCATTTCTAGCTCCATAGAGCATAAAATTTTCATAGATTTTTGATATAATATTCTTTATTCATATGCACAAGTGTTTATTAGTTAATTGGGCTCTATTGTGCCATCGTTATTCAACCATTCACCTATGTATTATTTTTTTTCAAAAAACGTTTATTTCTTTATATATGTACACCATTTAGCATCCATTAATTAATAATTTTCATTAATCAATGGGAGCGCAATCTCATCCATCAGGAGGACAACCATTCTTTTATGGGATATGTCCTCTCTTGGCTTCTATATATCGATGATATATTCATGGTATGACGTCATTACGTCACCGCGTTTAGATACTGTTATAACGCCCGCCCGGGCCGCCGTTGTGTAGGACACGACTGTGTTGCGGCCTCATGGACTCCAACGGCTCCAGGGAGTGATCTTACTTGGGCTTGATGCCATTCTTACTCCACAAGCCTCTTTTTTTGGATTCAGCAGGTTAGACTGTGAATATGTACTCAAGGGGAACGTAATTTATTGGTATTTTAGTGAGATTTCTAGAATTGTTCAGTTTAAGGGGAAAGTTGAGAAAAGATGGGGACCTCTGAAAGGGGTCCATAGTCATAGCTATTACCATCTGTCTATTTATGTTGGTTTAGGAACAGTTTGGGTTGCTGCACAAGGAATACTGTTCTGCTATTACTCCCATTGCAAACCGTCCTGGGGGCCTGGTCCTCATTTGATTCTTTGGGCCTTTAGGCCCCTCCGTCCTCATAGAGAATATCAACCACTTCTTTACCATCCTCAGATAAGGCTGTTTCACACATATGATTTGGAGAATATGTTTTATTGACTCTTCTGATTTTGTATCATGTTCCTAAGTATGCTCTTATAAGAGCTATTATTGATGATGTTTTTCACACCCACAATTTCTTTACTGTGTAGAAGTGTACTTTTTTCGTATAAGCATTATTATGCAATCATGTTTTGTGTGATTTACCATGCTCTAATCATGACTATATTGAGTGGTCATGTACCACCGGTACATTTAGGAGAACTGTGGCTGCAGCGGCCGGTGTCCCTTCAAATCCCCGCTGTTCTCCCCGCCTGTGTTGGCAGAGGATGCGGGGACACAGACCACTGCATTGCTCCGCTGCCCCCGTACCTCCGCTGCTGTCTTCCCCTGGTCCGTCGGCTTCTCCGTTCCCCTGTCTGGCCATGGCACCTCTGCCCTGCCCCCCTGCCTCATCTTCATCTGCAGGCTGGGAGCCATACCCAGCCTGCTATTGGATATTGTAAAATGCAATAGCCAATAGCAAGCTGGCTATTGCACCTGCCTGCTGTCAGTCAGCATGTTGAACAACAGGAACAGACAGCAAAACAAACGTGACCCTTCCCTATGCTATCCAAAACTAAAAATAAATTCGACCTGTTCCGACTTATATACAAATTCAACTTAAGTACAAACCTAAAGTCCCTATCTTGTATGTAACCCGGGGACTGCCTGTACACATTCTTTACTACTAAGACACTTCCACAGCCCGAAAAGCAGCCTAAGATAATATGGTTAAGGAAAGTAGACCAAGCAACACAATAGGGATAATTTCTCCAGAATGATGGAGCCTATATACTGTAGATCAGTGGTCCCTAACCCCCGGGCCGCGGACCGGTACGTGCCGCGGTAAAATTATCAAACGTTGACTGGTCCGCGGCGATAAAAAGGTTGGGGAGCACTGCTGTAGATAACAAGCAGCATGCAATTTCGTCTTATCTTTTGGTATAAACCTACTACCATGCAGCTGCTTTTGTAAATTCTCCCATCTAGTGGGAAGAAGGGGTACTGGACTATTTAACATGTTTTGACACCCTAAGGCTGGGTTCACACCTAGGCGTATCGAATATGCGCGTTTGTCGCGCGTTTCGTGCCGCACGTTTTTACCACGATTCGCGGTAAAAAAACAGCGCGACAAACACGTGTTTCCGAGGTCTACCTGGCTGTATCCCAATGGATACGCGCGGACAAATACGCCAAAAGAAGCTCCTGTACTTCTTTGGGCGTAGGGCGTTTTGTAGCGCGTTCATACGGCCTGTAATATGCCCAGGTGTGAACCATACCCATAGGAAATATTGGGATTTCAGTGTTTGAGCGTTTTGCAGAGCGTAGGAACGCGCTACAAAACGCCCAGGTGTGAACCGGGCCTAACTCCGCAGCTTTAAATCAGGTACCCGCTACAACAGGTAAACATCTTACCTTTAGCATTCCTGCCCACTGCGTCAAGGCACTGTTGCAGAATTCCAAGATACCCAAATTGCAGGTATCAAGATCCCAAGTTGATTTAGGATTTGCAAAGTACAATGCTGCAGCCATCATTTGCAGGTAACAGGTTTCTGCTATCCAGTGCCGCTGCATTTCTAAATTCATTAGATGAGCTCTTTACTAATCGGCTACTGAAATTATCATAGAAGTTAAAAAAATCCCTAGAAATGTATGTTTATACACTAAGGGCTTCTGTACACAAGCTCTTTTTAGATGGATCAGCTAAGCAGACCCTCCCCAATGTCCCAAATAGACAATCTGATTTAAATGGATCAACTAGTCATGTGTCATGGTCTTTTTAAGAGTTTCCATGTTTGCAACGCCTGAAAGTGCCCATAGATATGAGATGATGGTTGTCAGTTATGGTAGAATCAAGTGACAATCTTTTGTCTGTTGGGCAACTGCCTACCCCTCTACCACATTTGGAGGAAATTACAGATGAACTGGTTGGAAAACCTTCTCTAGTCATATTTTTTTTTTCTTAAATTAAAACCGGCAATGGAGATGCCTGCCGTTGACTCCCCGCTACGAACTAGGTCCAAAATTCTCCCGGACAGTCCGGGTTTTGAATGCTGTGTCCGGGTTTCATGGCAGAGAAACCCGAACCCAAGATGTCAAGCAGACAGGGACAACCAAAATTAAGATAGGGGCTACTGCCCCCCCACTGAAAATGATCTCATCTGTGATATTTACATATGAATAAGCCATGACTCATTCTCCCAAAAAAATGTCCATGCGTCGCTAGGGTGTTCGGGTTTCGCTTGAAGAAAAGGTGGCAACCCTACTACCAACTATAATCTGAACATCCATGATTAAGCCCAGTGGCGTAACTAGAACCTTCAGGGCCCCGGTGCAAGAAACCATGAAGGCCCCCCCCCCACCGCAATGGCACCGCATGGTTAACAGGAAGGCTGCCGAGGTCCCCAGCAAGCGCAGGACCTCAGGCAGCCGCTTGTTTAAAATGTTAGTGCTGGTGTTCTGTCGAGAACGCTGACCCAGTATCTGCGCTTACGACACAGACGGGATTAACGAGGAAACCGGCATTTAGTTACAAAGTATTCACTTATAATGGTTAATTGTGACCAATAATAATATGCCGTCTATGGCAGTAAATTAAGGATGGAATATTATTAACGGTCACAATTAACGATTTTAATGAAATACTTTGTGAATAAATGCCGGTTTCCTCGATAATACTGGTCTATGCGCAAGCACAGATGCTGAGGTCGGCAAATTAGACTACGTCGGCGTTCTCGACTGAACACCGGTATCTGCGTTTAGTATCGGGGCATTTTCACAAGTATGAGTACTTGTGAAAATGCCCAGTATTGGCAGTGGTGTATCCCTACTTAAAAATATAATGCATTGCTGGGACTTGTAGTCCTACACAGTTGGAGCTATTCTGCATTGCTGTATAATCATCATACAGCAATGCAGAATATCACCAGCTATGCAGGACTACAAGTCCCAGCACTGCATTATAATAAAAGTCGGCTATGCAGAATACCCCCAACACCACCCACTATAATGCATTGCTGGGACTTCTAGTCCTCTATAGCTGATGCCATTCTGCACTGCTGCAATGCAGATTGGCACCAGCTAACTCCCAGTAATAATTTATACAGAAATGCAGATAAGTTCCATCAGCTATACAGGACTACAAACTCACAGAACATACAGGCACAGAGATTAAATCACTTACCTTATCTAACTGTCCTCCAGGCTGGAACACCATGCAGCAGGGCTGTGTATTCAGGAAGCTCCCGGCCGAGGCCCCAGCGCTGCCTGTGGTACAATTAGACCCAGTGTGTGGCTCTCTGCCTCACTTGCAGGGCGGCCAAGCGGATGGCGCCCCTGCGCCCCCAACATTCGTTCCCCTGTGCTGCCACTGGTACTAGCGGGCCCCCCTACTCCTCTCCTTGCACGCCGGCTCGGTCCCGCACCGGCGGTACTTCCGCCTCTGCCTTGCGCCCGACGCTGTTTGAAGACGAGCTTCCGGCGGGCAAGTCAACCTGCAATGGGAGGGGGGGGGAGGACGGAGGGGACGCGGTCATTGCTGGCGCCGAACCGAATCTCGCTGGGCCACGGGCCCCCGCATGTTATGCCACTGGGTGACGGCCCCCCCATGCTACGCCACCAGGTGACGGGCCATCCCTGGCCGCGGCCCTCGGGCAGGGCACTTCTTCGCTGGGCCCCCCCAAGTGGCGGAATTACCAGGGCCCGGTCGCAATTGCGACCGCTGCGACCCTGGTAGTTACGCCAATGATTAAGCCTTTAGCTGATGTGAAAGACATCTTGATATAGTGGAGTTACACTTGCATGTCAGCCCATTCTCTGATGTTCAAGAAGGTCCTGGAGCAAAAGACAGAAAAGAATAGGCGAAAGGACACATGACAGTTCAGACAGGGCATCACGATAGAAAGGGTTAGGAAAAGGGGGGTGTACAAGGGGTGGTCTCTTACCTTGGTTTGGCCAATTAGGTGGGTCAGGAGGAGTCTCCCTGGTGGTCTGAGAAGGGGCGGAGGGTCAGCCAGCAGTTCAGGGTTGCCACACGGTGAACCCGGCCCTGGTGTGCCCTCCTCTCCTGCTCAAGACCCAAGATCTGAAGGGGAGGTGTCGGCCTCTGAAGAAGATGCCCCAGAGGAAGAAGTCTCGCAGGACCAGGAGCCTACGGCTGTTAGGAGACCTCCTAGTCAGCCAGGTGAGCAATCTATTTTACCACTCTCACATGTCATGCAACTTTTTAATGATTGTTTTAGCAATGTTAGGGGGGGGTTGTTGCCAGTAACACAAGAGGCCGCATTACCAGATAGGACATCTGCTTTAGGGGGGTCTAGGCAGGGTGCGCCAGCGCAACCTACAGTCCAGGACCCTAGGGGTCTCCAGCAGCTTGTTAATGCTTTATATGGGTTGATACAATGTGTTCCCGCCGGTCCCTCGTCAGTACCGCCGGTACCACTGAGGCTTCCAGTTGGGGCCTTGAGGAAGCTCTTGTTAAGCGTATTGGGAGATGGGAATCTAACAGGTACCGTTTGTACGTCCGTCCGCATTTAGTTTAGGCTGTGTCCAGCACGGGGTTGGTTTATAGTCTGTATTAAGTCGGTTGTTTACATTTGTTTTTTGTTTTAGTCTGCCGTTGGGTCGGGTGTCTGACAGTTGTGCTGTTTGTTTTCTTTAGGTCTCGTCTGGATCCTTGGTCATTCCTACGTGGCGTGGGGGGCCCGCCGTGCGGATGTACGGCCTGACGGCAGACAGCTTGGGATCCAGGGGAGCGTTGCCAAGGTGCGATGGTTGGGTTTTCCTGGGATGCTGTGGAGCCGGGTGGTTCCTGAGGTCCACAGGTATGCTAGGCTGGATAGGGTGCTGGACGTTCTCCTCCTTCACGTGGGAGGTAACGACCTAGGTTTGCGGTCCATGCGCGAGCTCATTCGCGATATCAAATTTGATTATCTGCGACTCCGTACCTCCTTTACTGACCTGGTGATAGTATGGTCAGACATTGTGGCTAGATCCTCTTGGCGTTTGGCTCGGTCGGTCGACCGGTTGAACAAGGCGCGCAGTAAGGTCAATGGGGCGGTGGGACGGTTTGTTTCCAGGATTGGTGGCATTGTGGTGCGTCACCGGGAGTTGGAGTTAGACACATGGCAGTACCTGCGGGGTGATGGAGTTCATCTCAACACCATAGGTATTGACATGTGGTTCCTGGGGCTCGAGGATGGCATCCAAAGGGCCCTGCGGGTGTGGGGTGGCGTCCAAGGGTGAGGTCTCCCCCTTGTTGCGATGGCAGGTCCCACAGGAGTGAGGTAAAATGACTGAGGGTAGGAGCTCTCTGAGTTTTATGTACGATGTTGCCCCTGAGTCGGTGAGTTGCGGCTAGGGGCCAGTTGGTTAAGTCGTATGCAGAGCTCTACGGTAGGAGACCAAAGGTGTCTTCACAGACCTCAGCTTCACATTGATAGGAATACATTGTATTTAAACTGTTATGGTTGAATGTTTTATATTCAGTTTGTTATAAAGTTAATATATTTAAATAAACGGCTACTACAGCCATTTTATATCCAACTTGGTGTGGTCTATTATTGGGTATGGGTATTTATAATGGGATAGGGCTGTAGCAAGCCATGTTAAGAATATGCTTATGTCTTACCCTGTCAAGGCTTTTTAGAATATAACAAGTATTTTTGTGCTGTTTATAAAATTTATAAAAGCTGAATAGCGGCTTTAGGATGTGCTGTTTACACTATAGATTCTGTATGCTAACAGAAATCCTTGGAGTCTTAGTACAAATGCCACCTCCCACAGCCTTTGCCAGGAAAAGCAGTCATCAGCGAATGAAGAAGGGAGGTGGTGCATGCCATGGTGTTTTCTATTACTGTAAGCAGCAGTATCTTGTATGAAAGCTTTTAAAAGCAGTTGATTGTTCTTAACTGCTAAGCTACTGTATGTCAAGAACTCATAGAACACATTGCCTGAAACAGGCTTCAGTTTCTTTATTTATAACCACCATAGTAGAAATACATGAGGACAAAAAAAAATCTACAAGAGAAACACAGGGTGATAAGTCTGTAAGGTGAACTGTGAAAGGCCAAGGGTACAATAAGATAAACAACAACAACAGCGTATATATCAGATCAGGACCTTTCATGCATCAAATCGTATAAAGAACGTAAAGTCTCAAATAGCACCCCTAGGTATTATTGGGCCTGACAGAGAATCCCCCTGTGCTTCCATGGCTTTTTGACTTTTAATTTTGAACATACTAAGGCCCGGTTCACACCTAGGCGGCATAGCTTTTGTGCGTGTCTCACATTTTCATGCACGTTTGTATGCATGTACATGAGAACGTGCGTTTTGACTGGCAACTTAAGATACATTGCGGGCAATGGATGAAAGCACGGACAAACGCGCACGAAAACACGTGCAATTTTGAAGTCTATGGGTCTACTGTTTTTAAAGGAAACCTGTCACAAGAGAAACATGGGGGCTGCCATTATAGAATCCTTCTAAAAATGCTAGTTACTTGGCTGTGATGCCGGCCCTTTTGTACTTAGAGCCACAGACCGGGATCAAGGATGCCGATCAGGCCTTCTGATTTGACTTTTCTAAGCTTCATATTTTTTTCAGGTCTGTGACTCCACTTTGGACAGTGTAACAGCCAAGCAATTAGCATAACAGCAACCTCCATATTCAATTCAAGGAATTCAAGACAAAACAGAGATTATTCCTGATGCTGCTTAAGCACAATTAGTAATTGTCATTTACCCTTTCTGCTTGTTCCCTTTAGGATAGCAAATTTTCACTGTTTGAGTTCAGGTCCACATTGATTGACATTAAGTCTCATTAATGGATATGCAGTCATATAAATAATGTTCTGACAACTTCCATCTCCAGTCTTACCCCCACTTTCCTATTACAACAATTGTGCGTGGCCAGAATGGTACTGTGCACCCAGATAGGCTCCATGATGCTATGCTACTGATACATTGCTTGAATTTGGAACGATTCTTGCCGAATCGCCTAAAACTTGAGCTGTGGGTGGCCCTTTGGGCATCACACTGCTCGCCAAACATTGATTCAAAAATTGACTTAGCCTGGTGCACAATTATCAGCCTAAAGGTGCCCATACACTGCTCGATTCTCGTACGAGAATCGCGGGAAATCCCGCGATCGTATGAGAATCGAGCAGTGTGAACGGAGACGTGCGACCGTTTCTACTGTACGGTCGCACGTCTTCCGTCGAACCAGCATGTTCGAAAACCAGCCAGGAATCGTACGATTCTCGGCTGGTTAGAACGGTGCTCGGAAGACAAATGCCGAACGGGCCGGTGTGCGCACGCGCACACTGCCCGTTCAGCATTGCGGTCATCGGAAGCCCGCCCCTCAGGGGGGCGGGCTTGCGATGATCGAGAGTGCGATCTGCCTGTCCAAGATAGGCAGATCGTACTTTTTTTTAATCCCTGTACAACCATCGCAAGACTTTAGTCTTGCGATGGTTGTAG